>NW_026931548.1:0-48083 GCF_032062105.1 Saccostrea cuccullata
TATTATGTAGGCATAATGAAGTTCAAGGGAAAAACGGGTTGTTTGAACAGTATTATTTTCCATAAATTGAGACTATAGAATTAATTTGCAATAACTTCATTTTATATTAATCAAGAAAGGACTCAGATTTATCTATGAATGAATAGATAACAAATAAATTCTGCAATTTCCCATATTTTATTATTGTAAAGTATAAAAACGGCGGTAGGAACAATTTGGTAAAGTCTGTAAATTGGCAATGAAATGATCGAGTAACAGATAAAACTAATCATAATAAATATATGGCAAATTTCTGTCCCCTACTGCAAGACAAATTATGATAACATATTGATATTTCTGTCAACATGCAAGATAATAAATTGCATGTCAACATCATATACATGACCATGCGGAGAAGGAATAAGGCAGGTGTTATTAAGTTTATTAGGAAATAAAAAGCAATGGCAGATCTGAAATATATTTAAATTGAAATAATTCAATTCAATATCATCAAATCATAATACATATAGACTTTGAAAATGATGAAATTATACAAACATCATTCAAGTCAAGTAAATTTTATTTATAGTCGGTATATATGTACAGGATAACAACGTAACATGAGCTGTGATAGCTCTTTAACCAACTTTTTTTTACACTTTGTAAAGAAAAAAAACCAAGTAAAAATATACATAGTTAAAGGTACTTGGACACAGATTTGAAATTAATTTTTTCTCTATAATATTACGAAGTATATATTTTAATAGCATTTCACACAAAAATTAATTAAAAATCTTATTTCATTTAAAAGTTATTAAAACTTTAATTTTTTGGTGGGTTTGATTGACAGATCCTTACACTTTCACAAATTTTGATTTTACTCTTAATACTTAGGAAAAGTGGCAATCTTGTTGTGTATGAATGCAAAATATTAATACTACAATCCAGAAAATTCAGAGTAGACATGTTCGAAAGCAAAACAAACACACAATATATTCTCAGTCCGTGCAGTTGTGGTGAGCAGACTTTGACAATTGAACGCACTCGGTGAAATCCAAACATAAATAAAAACAGAGCTCGTGCCTTGTTTACAAAAACTGTGTACATAACACGAGTGTGATCGATTTGCACATACGACTTAGCTCGGAATGACGATACTTGTGAAGGTGTTTTGCTTAATTTCTATCATTTCTATTCTGAATAAAATTATTTTTTGGATTAAAGTTTTAATATTCTCATTAATACACAACAAGATTGACACTTTTCTGAAGGATTAAGAGTAAAGTTAAATATGTGAAAGTGCCAGGATGTGTCAATCAAACCCGCCAAAAAATTTGAAGTTTTAATAACTCTTAAATGAAATAAGATTTTTAATTAATTTTTGTGTGAAATGCTATTAGAATATATAATTCGTGATATCATGGAGAAAATATTAACTTCAAATCTGTGTCAAGGTACCTTTAAATATATAAATAGTTAAGCCATCTTTGTCTTAAGGCAGATAACTTCTCATTCCCTTCAAACTTAAATCTAAACTTGACTAGGCCAAAAAATTGTAATTTTCATAAGTTTAAAATCGTTTCTTCCAGAAATTTGAAATATACTAAAGCTTATTATTTGGACTTCAAATAAATATTATGAAAAATTAACGGACAAGGGAAAGTTACCTTGAAAGTGGTGACAACGGACAGCTGGAAAGGGTAGAGTTAAACAATTCATAGCTGGGGTGTATGTGACAGAGTGATTTATCACCCATTCTCAATATAAGGGCTCAAATAATGTCGCCTCATTTTCATTTAGAAGATATACGACTGTTGTAATTTTCAAATCAACATTATAAATAGTCATATAACAATGAATAAGAATTCATATAATTATCGATTTGAAAGGGTATTTATGGAGTTCCAAATTCAACTATAGTAACGTATTTGAAATGTACGTTACTGTCGCCGAGGCAAACATTATGCCGAATCCCCTCTGTGTAATATACAGTTTTGATTCTCTAGTAAAAATTTTCTGATAAGTTAAACCTTGTATCATATATATTTCTTTTTATAACAATAAATACATTTTCTTTGTGATAGTAAATCATTTTTATTGTGGAATGTCCCTGTCGCTTAATTCTATTTCAATCAATTTACAAGCAAACACAAAGATTATACAACTGATAGTTTTTTTCTCCTTTATTTATTGATGGGCTAAATTTGAAATTTTGAAGGATTAATTACTCCTACTTAGATAATGTAACATGAAAATGAACAATTTGAGCAACTTTTATAAATATGTTTACGGAATGAAAGACATTTTCAATCGTAGAGATAAGAAAGAAATGTACGTTACCTATATTCTTCCATTAAGAATATATATAAAGTAGAAAATATGAGACGACTCTGAATAAGAAACCCCTTGTATCCTGTAAACTGGCAAAGACGTTTTGTTCAACATAATTAAAAATTATTTTTTACATGAAAAGTGATCATTTGAAATGTACGTTACTGAAATGTACGTTACCATGAAATTCGAATTAAGTGAATCTCGCACGAATTTTCATGTATTCTCATACTTTCACACACTCGAATGTGTACACAAAGGAAAGTTTCAAAGGTTGGAGGTCGGCTAAATCCCAAAATAAATGAAAAGAAACGTTTCTGCTTAGGAAAAGAAATATATTAAGGTCAATTATATGTAATATGATTTTGATACCCTGTATCTTTTTCTGAATACGAAACCTGTATGATGCATTTCTTATGATATGCAAGTTCAAATAGTATCAATATATTGCGTGTCTAACGTACGCTTGTGGAAGAGAATTGATTTTTATATTTGAAATGTACGTTACGTATGGTAACGTACATTTTACGTATTTCTAACTGACATTTTTTTAAAATTTAGTCAATGAATTGCGTTTACATGAGCGAAACAAAATTATCGTTACAATCCATTTGACAACTGGCCACATAAATCCATCTAAATGCACCCCCAATCCTCGTAAATGTTTTAGACTGCTACCACATGCTAGAAAATTTATTTCTAAGTGTTTTAAATTCATCTTTGGCAACCTTTTTGCAGTTTGTTTACTTTTAATATGCGACTTTTCGTCAATATTCATTTAATTGTTGTTGATAATTTAAAACAAGGTATGCATAGGCTTATAATTGGTAAAAAAAAAAAAGAAAGAAAAGAAAAAGAAACAAAACAAATAAACCCAGAACACAAGACGGTCACGTACATTTCAAGTACTGAAAGGCACACAATACTCACTTTTGTTTGAATCATTGCATTTTGGGTTATATTTTTCCAGATCTGCTGAAAAGCACGTATGTTTGTGTTTTGAAAAACGATGTTGCAACAAACTAAATGAAATTGTTAACAAACTGTCAATGGATATATTCGGAATAGATTTATGTTAAGTTTCAATGGCCAAACACGAGCATTTGTTAGATCATAGCAAAATACGTCTGACTCTTAATTTTTTTTGTCTGTACCCTTGCACACAGGTAGAAGTAACTAGGCTACGACCGGTGTCAATTTCAGCGAAACAGCACAAAAGAATGGTAATGAACTGAGGTGGAGGGGATTCCTCAATAATATGTGAAATGAACGTTACCGAAGTGACGTGACACTCATGTAGTTGATGACAAATAACCTCGTTTGTTACATTATGATTTCTTATATTACTGCCTTAAAACGCTTCATTGAAATGATTTTTATGTCAATAATTGCTTTTTTTTTCAATATTTACTTACATATTATTACAAGCTTGAAATGTACGTTACCTACTCATATTCTGAGGCAATCGTGTCTTTATAGTGGTGATTGTGACATATAACACAATGTGATAACATAGAGAATCTTTTTGGAATAAACTGAAACAAAACGATGAATTTTTAGATGAATTTTAAGCTTTTTATTAAACAGAAATATATCTTGAAATGTACGTTACATTTACGTAGTTTTCTAAATCGGCATGGATATATGTTAAAAAAGACAGTAACTACAAAATAGAATTTTACTACATGTACATGTTAGGTTCCAGTATCTATAGAAAATGACAAGATTCCAAACTGATCGCTCTAAAGAAAACAGAGAGAGGAATTGAAAGCATATATTTAAAAAATGTTTTTATACATCTGGATCAAAAAGTAACCTTTGTTTTTTGAAAGGAAAAATCAAACGCACGTTCGAATGCCGAGAAAATATGTTGCTGACAGAGTTGGTAGGATGTGCTGGTGTTAAGATGAGATATTCCAATTGTGATTTGAATGACTACATTTTTTTTTACATATGTTTTTGGACATTGAAGAAAGAGTAACGTACATTTCAAGCTACATTTTTGAATAAAATCACCCTCTACTTTATCGTCTTGTCATTATTCCATGTATTATAATTTGATGAAAAAAAATCTGGAAACAAAATCTTCAGATACTTTCTTTCAAAGGTAATTGATAGAAAAATTGTTATCTTGAACTTCATTTTTTAAAAAATCAGAGAGGCATTTGTGCCCTTATATTGAGAATGGGTGTTATACCGGTTTTAAAATCATTTCTCTTTCTGAAGAACTAGCTGAGCCATAATTTACTATGATACCATATTTAAGCATTGAATTCATATTTTTGGCTGTCTTCGGTCCTATAACACACCTGGCAAATTGAATACCGTGCGTTAGCGCGGTATGATAAATTTGTCGACACGGCCAGGTGTGTTATAGGACCGAAGACAGCCAAAAATATGAATTCAATGCTTATATTTACATTCTCTAATTTTCCTTCTTCATAATTGCTTATTTCGTTAACATTTAATGTGTATTTAGCGCCCTTCAAAACTATCGTGGTTAATAGACGTAAGAGCCGTTTGTGACGTCAGATGACGTTAAGTGACGTTGCGAAGTTAAATTACGCAAACAAACATTGCGATTAAAAAAGTGACAAATTAATTCTTAACGCAGATTACGTTATTTTCTACATTAATTTTTCAGGGCTGTAGTTTTTCATTAAATTGAAATAAAACATTTTACATTTTGGTGTTTCTAGAGTATTGAAAATGCATATAGTACCTACTGTGTATTCTAATGCGCGGTGACAAGGTTTCGCGTGTGTTATAGAAATTTGAGCGTCGTGGATTTCTAATGGATTTGATAAGGAAAATTATACTGAATGTAAATATTTGCTAGTAGTCAGTTCTTGTTTTAGTTTTCATTCCTGAATTCTATACTCATCAAATTTCATTGGCCAGTAAATCTCCCAATAAATCTTGATTAAAAACATATGCCACATACTCCCCAGCTTTAAAGAGCTGCAACTTTGATGTCGGATTTTTTTAATTTTGTTGCAAAACTGTAAAAACTATTTCAATGACGAAAAAAATCAATTTAATAATCTTCTTTTGTTCATATTTGCGATGGAAGAACTATTTATATGCTTCGATTGAATATAATATGATTAAACATGGCTTTTCTGTTCTTGGGAAAAAAATTTGATCTTTGATCCCCAATTGTGGCCCACCCTACCCAACCCTTACTTCCAGCTCATGACTTGAACAAACTTGAATCAACACTACGTGAGGATGCTGACATAAAGATATGACCGATAAATGCTTTGCGGTTCTTAAAAAGAAGAGTTTCTTTTTTTAATTTCAGATGTATTCATTCCTATTCCACAGTGGCCCCGCCCTACCCCTGAGAAGATTTTATAAGATCTTTCCTGGCCCATTTAGTTCTGGAGAAGATTTTCAAAGATTTTTTCGTATATATTCCCATGTAAATATTTGATCGTCAGATGTGGTCCCGCCCTACCCCCGGGGGTCATGATTTGAACAAAATTGAATCTACACTATCTGAGGATGCTTCCATATTAGTATCATTTTTATTGGCCCAGTGGTTCTGGAGAAGAAGATTTAAAAAAAATTCTTATCTACTACTATGTTAAACTCGATCAGCCATTGTGGCCTCGCCCTACCCCCGGGAGTCATGAATTGTACAGAATTGAATCTACACTACCTGAGGATGCTTCTACACCAGTTTCATCTTTCCTGGCCCAGTGGTTGTGGAGAAGATTTTTAAAGATTTTTTACTATTTATTCCAATGTAAACCTGTGATCGTCAGTTGTGGCTCCGCCCTACCCCTGGGGTTCATGATTTGAACAAAATTGAATCTACACTACCTAAGGATGCTTTCACATGAGTTTCATTTTTCCTGGTCCAATGGTTCTGGAGAAGAAGATTTTTAAAAGATGCCATTAGGCCAAAGTTTTCATTAATTCATCATCAACTCCCCTTGGAAGAGGGCTTGGCCCTTCGTTTGAACAAATATGAACCCCCTTCACCCAAGGATACTTTGTTGCGAGTTTAGTTGAAATTGGCCCAGTGGTTCATGAGAAGATGAAAATGTGAAAAGTTTACAACTACGACGACAAAGACAGACAACGGAAAAATTTTGATCAGAAAAGCTCACTTAAGCCCTCGACTCAGGTGATCCAATAAAAATACTGAAAATGGTCCATGGTTATTATCCTTTTTTTTACATTTTATATAAAAAGATAGATATATATATAGATATTTTTTAAAATACTGGTTAAAGAAAATATACAGAATATAAAGGCAAAATGTAAATTACAAGGAAAAATGCTTTGGGTAAGCTTCTTTGGAAGCTAACTTTTCTTTCAGAATGTCGTTACACTTTTAAGAACATATACATCATAGTTGGAACTTTTTTGTGTTTTATTCTCTGGAGTTGAAGAGTTCCAGAACTTAATGGAACTAAATGCTTCATTTAAATATCTATACATACTGTCATACACTTCTTCTAAAACAAATCATATAGGATATATGTGGAGTACTTTTTGTGTATTTTTCTTATAAAGCATACGAGCATTTTCATGGTTATTGATATCTTTTCAAAACCCCTGGTAGTGCATGCTTAATTTTTGTCTCCGATCTTTGATGGTACAATAATCTTTAAAAATATTTTGACCTTAAATATATACATGTATACGCTATATAAAACGAATCCCTGGAGTCGTCAAGCGCACACCATGTTGATCTTCAGTCGTGGATAATTGATCTTGCATATCTGTCTGAACTCTTAGTGAAATCAATACTTCTGCAACGTGTCCCCGCTTTTATTTTTAGTTCTAAGAATAATTAAATTTTTAAAAATAGTAATAAATTTTGCCAAAATACTGTAATTTATATTCGAGAAGAGTGAAGAAATACCCTGATTATTTTTTAAATACATTATGTAAATATTTTAAAAACAAAAATATATACATTTAGTGTCATACTTTTAGTTTAGTGACATTTTGAAACGAATTATCCCTGAATTAAAAATCTTAGAGAAAATTGTACTCTATACTATTATTGAAACTTTTTAGAACTGAAGTGAATCACAAAACGAATTACTTACCAGAAAGTTTATCTGAGGTTTTGTGGATCGTTTGAGGTGAACATGGTGAAATCCTATCCTATGATATATAATGATTGATTCATTAAAGTCATGTTTGGCACTCATATTATCAAACACACACTAAAATGTTCTATAGACATAATTCAGGAATAATACATATCTTGTTTTGAAAATAAATTATATTAACTTTAACATTAAATTGCTTTCTTTTGCTTGTAAAGTTGCAGCTATTGCAGAAAAATGCGTAACCCGTGTTTTTTTTTCCTGCAATAGCTGCAACATCTAAAATTCCTTTACTTACAGCCTGAAAAATTTTATTTATATTTGTATAAAGTAATATTAAAATTTATTTTGTTGATATGTAAATCATGTATACATTTTACATGTTGATATGTATATCATTAAACGTTTCAATGATTGAAGAGTCGTTGTTCAAAAAATCTGTAGAAGTGATATGCTCTTACTGAGAAAAAGGGGATGATCTAAATAGTCAAACGATTTCTTTGGTTGTTAGTACGGGAATGAATGCCGCAGCTGTTGCAGAAAAAACGTGTAATTTTTTTTCTCCAATAGCTGCGACGTTCGTTTCCGAAGAAAGAAAAGCATTTATTGTTTATTTTTACATTTGTATCAAAAATCATTAAAATTAAATTAAATTTGTTAAATATTGTATTTAAAATGATTATGTCATTGTATGCATAACTGATGGAACAGCATCTACGCACGTGGCTTGTTTAGTATCGTTTATGCACAGATTGATAGCAATGGTCTTCATAAGAAATAAAGGAAAAATATTCAGTGAATGTAAATATTTATAAGTGGATGTGAATTTAAGCTTATTTTGCATTCAAAATTTCATTTTTTCACCCTGGAATATCTATGGAGTTTTTCGTTTGACCGATTATAATAAGATGTGACCATAAAACCTCAGACCTCAAAACAACATAAGTGAAATCAGAAGCCATTAACAGGTCGAAGAGAATACTCGAAATCGGGTATTATCCCTGAAATCGCGTATAATACCCGATATTAGGGTATCGTTGAATCCGCGAAATCGGGTATAGGAGGTTTAATCACCTAATAAAACTTAAACAATGGGATGGCGCATGTTGCCGAGTTAACTTTCATCTAGATACACATGTTTTCTAAAGGTATCACTAGCCAAGTAAGAATTTGGGCGTCAAGATTAATGCGTTCGGGACAACAGATACCCGTGGAGCTCAGTACATTTCATGATCTGCACACAAAAAGGCGTTCGATTTGCTTTATATTTTTCCTTATGTTGAAAGTATATGCATCTTCCTAATGTTCATTTCCAACACAACAGAATTGCAAAGTATAAGAATTCGGGAATTTATAATAATTCCACATCAACACGACAAACATGAACAATCTGTAAATAAATCAAATTATACGGAAACACATTTCACACACAAGATATGATGCCATGTATAAACAAGGGATTGTCTATCGTATCTAATTATGCGTCATTAATTACTTTCACATTCATCTTGTGCATAAAATCAAATTTATTTATGAATGTATAAATAATCTAATGATAAAAATGTCTAAAATTTCGGCTTAAAGAACCCTCTTTCTCTTTTTTTGAAAATCTTTTCTTTTTTATTTATCATTCAAACATATTTGCAGAATATGTCTTCAACATTTTAGCAGAGACAGTGACAGTTTCAGAACATAACTGTTGATCGTTTAATTTCGCTAAGTCATCAATATTTTAACATTTCTTGGCGACTTCAAAGGGGGGGGGGGGGGGGCTAAAGGCTTCTTTACCACCACTGACAAAACAACCACGACTGTGTTCTAAATGTGTCCAAGAGACCTCTCTTTGAATGTCACGGTCGTTTAAACTCGGTCATATATTTTTAATCGTAGGGAAGATTTATTCAGCATATAAAAATCATATACATTGTAGGTAAACAAAAAGCAACCTGTTATTTTCTAACACAAAATGAGACTGCAAGTAACTAGAATTCATGTTTATTTTTTAAACACATTTTTTCATTACAGATGAGTATTAGGAAAAGTTATTGCCATGAATAATAAGTACCACAGATAAAATAACTAAAAGAAAACTGTGACATATTGTCTAGAACCAATAAGATAGTGCGTTGTATTAGCATATTATAATGAGGAATAAGATAGCGATATAAAAAAAAAATATAGAAGGTAAAGAGGTAAAATTTACCCTGTCTATCACATATTATTATGCTTCCTGTCAGTTTGTCTCTATATAACCCATACCCTACTATTCTCGCATAGTGGTCTAAGGATTTATAGAGCGTAAACACACTATGCCGAAATAGTGCACGGCTTTCTTTGCTGAAGAAAATTCTTCATTGCACACGCCGGGGATCGAACTCACGACCATGAGATTGTCAGTTCGATGCCTTATCGATTACGCCACAGAGACGATCACTGACTGGTAGAATTTTATTATATATATAATCTTAATTTATACAATTGACACAAGAAGGAGAAAATAGACAAATATTATTTGAAAACAGTTATATTATTCTAAGGAACCTTAGATTAATGTGTACAACAAAGATTCAAACTAATTACATACAGATCGTTAGATGAACTGATTTCATAGGGTCATTAAAACGCTTTTTTATATGACGCTTGATTGAAGGATGTAAAAGAAAATTATCAATGAGAATCGACGTCTGCAAACAAAAAGTCATTTACTAACAAAACAGAAAATAAAGATGAGTTGCTTTGGGACAGAAAATCCCGACCTATTTAGAGAAAATACTAGTAACCAAAATAACTAAGCATGCAACCAATTTTAGCATGAAGATTTTGAATGAGTTCTTGCAAGTGCGCTGTGTTAGCACCGATATTTTCAGGAAAAAGTCAAATGGATTGCCACATAAATAATTACAACAGTCAGCATAATAATAACAATAGTGTTGCATTATGCATGTACTATGCCTAAATAGTAAGCAGGGTTTGACAAATAGTGCACTCGCCTCCGGCTCGTGCACCATGTGTCAAACCCTGCCTACTATTTAGGCATAGTACAAGCATAATTCAACACAATTATATAAGTATAATAAAGAAAGGAAGTGGCTACGATTTTTATGAAATTTTAATGTCCGATGAGGAATTATATTCCCAAAAAGTAAGACAAGAGTTTCCAAGGCAATTGAACACTCCATTATTTCAGTTTTTTCATTAACATGTTCATAAACGTAAAAACTATAAGAAATGTGAAAACTTGACTTTTATTTATACCCCCCCCCCCAAAAAAAAAAAAAAAAACAGGAAAATCCTGTTCATATGACTTCTCGCTCTCAATTTTCACACAAATGCATATAATAAAGGTAAAATAGCATATCTTGTATCGATTAAAATGCAACCAAAAAATTAACGGTGTCTTTGAATAAAAATTTCATGCTAAATTTACTTTAAAAAAGACACTCACCTTTAATTAGCTATTTTCAAACTGTTTTCCCGTGGATATTTATTTAATCTTATTTCATTTTCTTCTTTATAATAACGTTGGTATTCTATTATGGCAGAGATATACAATTATGACTCGCTTCTACTGTACTTTCTAACTGTTAGGAATAATTTATATTTCACGTGAAAGGGACGCCATACATTTTTCAGTAAAAATACATAACACGGCGTTAGTCGTTTAATTTCTTTAAAATTTCACGTTTTAGGAATAGTGCACAAATTAGAAAATTAAGTATATGGAATACTTTAATGGTAAATAAAGACAAACGAAGTGTAGTTATTTGTTTTTAGAAATTATATTGAAAAATAATAACGCCATTGTGTCCTCTTTGTTACCCCAGCAGTGTTTGTCGTGTGATTTTAAACTTATTTGACAACCGTATGAATTAGGTTTAATAAAAATAAATCCACAAGATACGGATGTACAAGTAACAGTTACTAGCATAATGCGCCATTGCTTTATTCTTTAGTTTTTATAGAAAGTTGAACGGAATACCCGATTTCGCGGATTCAACGATACCCTAATATCTAGTATTATACGCGATTTCACGGATAATACCCGATTTCGAGTATTCTCTCCGACCTGATTAAGGCGTGATCACCTGTTGATCGGTCATACCTACCCCTTATAACGATCGGACAAAAAATTATCCGTTGTAGAGTTTACGAAATATCGACTTTAAGGTACGTATGTCACTCGTCACCTTCTTAGAAAAGTTAATGCAGAACCCCTTACCTCAAAATTACTTATTATAAATTGATTTAATTTTTATAACAAATTTAAAACAATGTCAAACAATGTCAATTGTTCAACACTCAATGAAAAAGAACTGCTCAAAAACTCATTCAGAAGCAAGATTTATAAGGGATTATTTCTTATGGCGGGAGGATATTTAGCAGAAAATTCTGCAAATCTGCACATTTATTAAAGTGAAGGTATTTCACTTGTGAACTTTGCTATATCAAGGATTTTTTTAAGAATTATATTTTGGATAAGAACTCATATAGTAAGACGGAAAAACGCAGAGAAAATAGGGGGTCAGTGTGCAGCTAACTTAGCTACGATACAATGAACTTGATCTTTTTGCACTTAAATTTTAACTTTTTTATTAATCACTATAACCTTCATCATATTCTATCAGATGTAACATTTGTAACAATAAGTTACACACCTTTAACGAGATTGCTGATATCTTTGTCTCATCAACTTATTTGTCAATAGCTTGCCTCGACTTAATAATTTGTGCGTATGACATATTCTTGTGTTTCGAACCAGCTTGTAGAAATGTATTTCATATATATAATTTATGTATATAAAGTTTGTTTTATTGCTGCATAGATAATTTGAGAAAGTAGATGATAAGAGAGTTGAATTCATCGAAACCTTTACAAATTTTGTTGCTGGTTTGCCATTTTGAAGGATTTGCTCTGGGAAATTTCAAATAAGTGTCAGAGCAAAAAGTAAACAAAAGGTAATGTGAGCAATGAGCTCACTAAATGATACCCCCGCCTCCCATAATGTCCATGTGTTTCTATATATTGTTTGACGGTAATGTGTAAAGAGGAATAACTCGTCCTATCAAATGTTATCCAGAAGCTTCTATATGTGACGTCATAGATAAACATATCATAGAAATACGTGTCAAAGTGCGTTGATCCCAAATTTAACGCACAATTTGAAAACAATTTTCAAAGTGCGTTGATTTTGTTCTAATTTTAACGCACTTTGAAAAAAAAATTTCAAAGTGCGTAATTTATTCAAAGTGCGTTGCCACACACCGCCTATTTATACCCCCCCCCCCCCCCCTCTGCTTGAAAAACGGGAGGGTATATAGTAATCGGGATTTCCGTCCGTCCGTCCGTCCGTCTGTTACGCTTTATCTCTTAGCCGCAACTCCTCATATACTACTAAGTGAAATTTAATGAAACTTTCACAGAAACTTTATTACATATTGCCATTGTGCACTTCCTATTTTACTTTTTTATTCGACACGTATTTTAGGTTTTCCATAGCAAAAGATGGACATTGCCATTATATGTTTACGTATGACGTCACATTTAGAAGCTTCTGGATAACATTTGATAGGACAAGTTATTCTTCTTTACACATTGCCGTAAAACAATGTATAGCAACACATGGACATTATGGGAGGCGGGGGTATCATTTCGTGAGCTCATTGCTCACAGTACCTCTACTTTATATTATATTTTTAAAAAATAGCAGTGTCCATACATTTATATGAGAAACCCAAAATACGTGTCGGATCAAAAGATGTAATAAGAGTTAACAATGACACTATATAACATAGACTCTGTGAAAGTCATTAAATTTCACTCAGTGGTATAAGAGGAGCTGCGGAAAAGACATACTAAATAGACGGACTGACGGGCATCTCGATCACTATATCCTCCCATTTTTAAGTGAAAGTAAGCACATCTTAATCATTACCGGTATATGAATATGTACGTACAAAACGATGGAAATCATATCCCTTGTGGACATCGCAATACTCTCTTCTCTGTAAAAGAATAAAGAAAGAAATATAATACTAAAAACAAGAGGCCCATGGGCCACATCGCCCACCCGAGAAGCTTTGACCATGCCGATCTTTACCTTATATAACCTATTGTGGCCCCGCCCTACCCCTGGGGTCATGATTTGAACAATTTAAAATCTACACTACCAGGGATGCTTTCACATAAGTTTCACCTTTTCTGAACCTTTGGTTCTTGAGAAGAAAATTTCAAAAAAATTCCTTTTTATTTCAATGTTAAACTTGGATTCCCTATCGTGGCTCCTCCCTTACCTCGGAAGTCATGATTTGAACTATTTAGAATCCACACTACATGAGGATGCTTCCATATAAGCTTCAGCTTTTCTGGCCCAGTGGTTCTTGAGAAGAAGACTCAAAAAACGGTGTTTCCTATATACATGCATTTCATTGTCAAATTTGGATTCCATATTGTGGCCCCACCCTACATGTACCTCCTGGGTCCAGGATTTAAACAATTTAGACTCCTCAATATCTCAGGATGCTTTCACATAAGTTTCAGCTTTTCTGAACCTTTGGTTTTTGAGAAGAAGATTTTTAAAGATTTTTTATATATATTTCAAGGTAAAACTTTTGATTCCCTATTGTAGAACGTTCTACCCCGGGGTCAAAATGTGAACAATTTAGAATCTACCCTACCTCAGGAAGATTCCAAATAAGTTTTAGTTTTTCTGGCCCAGTGGTTCTTGAGAAGATTTTTTTAATGACCCCACCCTACTTTTGTCTTTTCTTGATTTTATTTTAAGCATTTAAACCCCCCTTCCCTCAAGGTTACTTTGTAACAAGTTTGGTAAAAATTGGTTCATAGGTTCTTGAGAAAAAATCGAAAATGTGGAAAGTTTACAGACGGACAAACTGACAAACGGACGGACGGATGAGGGACAAAATGTTTTCAGAAAATTTCACTTGAGCCATCGGCTTAGGTGAGGTAAAAATAGCACACTGAAAACAGAAAAATCATTGTTGCGGTATTTACATATATCATAAAAGCAACTTATATTTATAATAATTATAGTTACCACAAACATCATTTATTCTTATCTAGATTTAAACATTTTGTTAACATTTAATCAGTTTTTTATCAATTAAATAGTAGATAACAGAACAACCAAAAACTAAAAACTTACTGAGATGGAATCGAATAGAGAAATGATACTCTTTGCTTGTAATTTAGATTGAGATCCTGAATAAAAACAAGAGGCCCATAAGCCATATCGCTCACATGAGTAACATTTTTAAAGAAAGGATACGTACTGGGCAATACACTGTATTAATTGATGTGATATAATGTACATTCCATCCACAATATCGCATGTTGTGTTATACTCAGTGATTTATCGGTGTTAAGTGAATTTGAATCTGATCATTTGGGATCAAAATGGCGTTTTTACGGAAGTACGCCATGTTGTGACGTTGTAGAGAGCCCTCTTAAGAATCTACATTATACCAGGATTCTTCCACATAAGTTAAAGTATTTTTTTGTTCCTGTGGTTTTGAGAAGATTTTTAATGTTTTTTTTCCTATGTTATTCAATGTAAAACTTGGATTCCCTATTGTGGCCCTACCTTACCTCCGGAGGTTATGATTTAAACAATTCATAATCTACGCTACGCAAGGATACTTTCACATAAGTTTCAGCTTTTCTTTTCCACTGGTTCTTAAGAAGAATATTTTTATATTTTTTCCCAATATATTTCAATGTAAAACCTGAAATCACTTATGTGGCCCTACCCCTAGGGGTCAAGTTTTGAACAATTGAGAATCTACATTATCCCAGGTTTTGAGGAGATTTTTAAAGGTTTTTTCCTATATACTTCAATGTTAAACTTGGATTCCCTATTGTGGCCCCATCTTACCCCCGAAAGTTATGATTTGAACAATTTGAATCTTTTCTTTTCCATTGGTTCTTGAGAAGAAGACCTTTATATTTTTTCCAATATATTTCTATGTAAAACTTGGATTCCCTATTGTCGCCCTATCCCAGGGGTCATGATTTGAAGAATTTAGAATCTACACTATCCCTGGATGCTTCCACATAAGTTTCAGATTTTCTGGCCTAGTGGTTCTTAAGAAGAAGATTTTTCCTATATTTAATGTAAAACTTGGATTCCCCATTGTGGACCCGTCCAACACCCGGTTGTCAGGATTTGTACAATGTAGAATCTACACGATCCAAGGATGCTTCCACATAAGTTTCAGCTTTTCTGGCCCAGCGGTTCTTGAGAAGATTTAAAATTTTTTTAGAATTTCCAAATATTTCTATGTAAAGATTGAAATCCCTATTGTGGCCCTGTCCTACCTCCAGTGGGCATGATTTGAACAATTTAGAATCTACACTTTCAGTTTTTCTGGCCCAGCGGTTCTTAAGAAGATTTTTTCGAAGTGTTTTTCTATAAACTTCAAAGCAGAACTTGGATTCCCTTTTGTGGCCCTGCCCTACTCCCAGGGGTCACAATAGGGAACAATGAACAAAGAAGGATATGGAGATAGCAAACAATATTCAATATCAAAGTCCATAAAACTATTAATACAATATAGGAGCAGAGCAAACACGAACCTCTCAAACATCAGAGGTGGGATCAGGTGCCATGAAGGAGTGAGTATCCCCTGCTGACCGGTCACACCCGCCGTATGCTCCCTGTCATGATCGGGAAATAACGGAAAAATCCGTCGTCAATTCAGAGAATAAATAATGAACTAATAATGAGTATGAAAAACATCCGTCAGCATTTGACTCAATGATAAATTGTATTTGCTTACAAGGTCATTGTATCGACCAAAGAACTTACGAAATGCATGACTTTAAACGAGACTGCTGATATTCTTGTTTCATCAACTTGTTTCTCAATAATTTGACTACCGGTAGTTTTTGAAATTGTTCATATGTAGAGCATGCTTTTGCATATCGAATCAACTGAGAAATATAAACTCCGTATGCAGGTGATGGAGGTATATTGCTACATAAGCAAGGGGGGTTGACGATAGAAAAGGTAGAGTCATCACGTCTATCATAGAGCTTGGTTGTTAGATAATATAACCATTAACGTCTTTTTCAAGTAAAATATATATCCAAGTATGAAACAGATGTATCAGACTCTTTTATCTCAAACTCACCAGGATACATCGTACAGGTATCATAGGAATGGAAATTACCATTGTTAATTGACAGTACGTCGTCGATATATCAAATGTTGAGTTGAAGGTCACATAAAGTGCTTTCTTCTTTTCACGCATAAGATTTTGCATAAATTCTGCTTCATGTGAATACAAAAATAGGTCTGCTTATAATGGAGCACAATTGGTTCCCACTGGATTCCAGTAGATTGCTGGAAGACCTGGTCTTTAGAATTTAGAATCTAGTTTCAGCTTTTCTGGCCCAGTGGTTCTTGAGAAAAAGATTTTTAATGACCCCACCCTATTTTTATATCTTCTTGATTATCTCCCCTAGGAAGGGGATTTAGCCCTTTATTTTAACAATTTAAACTCCCCTTAACCCAAGGATGTTTTGTACCAAGTTAAGTTAAAATTGGTCCAGTCGTTTTTGAGAAGAAGTAGAAAATGTGAAAAGTTTAAAGACGGACGGACAGACGGATGAACGACGGACAACTGGTGATCAGAAAAGCTCACTTTAGCTTTCAGCTCAAGTGAGTCTGATTGTTTGATTTTAATGTTCCTCTCGAGAATTTTTCACTCATATGGATAAGAGGAAGGATCGGATGTCATGGAAGAGCAATCATATTTACTTAATTTATATAAGCATATGAAGATGGGGATAAACTCTATGCTTAAAACTGATTAATTTTTTTATTGCCTTGCAATCAGAACTACTTGTATTCCGCTTATGCTCTAAAATCAGCTTTAGAATAGAAAAAATTAAATAAATTCATGAAGATAAGGAACAGTAATCAAATGTCCATCAATACAAATCAAGTGGAGAGTAGAGCAATCACGGACCTCTAAAAATACCGGTGGTGGGATGAGGTTCTATGAATCCAAAACTTATTTCCTCAGCAGTAAAATAGTGTTTTTATCTAAAATGTGGCGTACATGTATGCTACACCTTTGCTTTATCCTCGAATATGTTAAGAAATAACAATAACATTTTCGGTTTCGAACACAAACCTTCGCTTCAAAATATAGATTTGATTTATCAAAATATATCTATTTATAAAAAAAATCTTACGCTTTAAATTGAAAACAATGAGTAAAAATAATTGAAGGGAAAGACTTTTTAAACGTAAATAACAATTATACACAAAAGAAAATCACACAATGTTGATATCCTCTATATTAGTATATCGCATGTATTTTTAATGTTTGTTTAATTTAATCTATAAATCAGATTTCGTTGGGGACTAAGGAACTAAGTTTAACAACAAAGATAATGCCTAAAACATATCACATACCTCAATAGCGTCTATGGACGATAGAGACATTTTTAATTGTAGGGTAATCACAAAGAAAATTATCATATAGAGATATGTAGATGTGTGCAATGTTAGAACAAAACGTACAATTTGTATATCTGTATTTTAAAACACAGACATATTTTTCATTAAGCATTGCTATTACGTTTTTTCTTGTTAGCTAAAAGAGCCGAAGTCCATTACCTTGAAACCGTGCTTCTTTTTCGACTTCTTCATGTTTCTGCAATGGCCAGTGATCTTCATGAACCTATACATTGAATTAAATTTCTACGGTGAGAAACGTTAATTTTTTTTTTCCAATTGAGGCAAACAGAAAAGCAGTTTGGCAAATATAATGGCACATATACAACAAAATGGAAAGATAAATTTTTGTATTTATTACTACATGTACTAGAGAGTATGTGAGCTGATCTAACATCTAATTTTAATTATATTGGAATTTTAAAAATCTAATTAAAATTATACGTTAGATTCGCTCGCATACTCTCTACACTAACATCTAACAACATCCCATAGAGGGTCACGTCAGAGGTCAAATTCTATCAACCAATCAAATCGTAGCCTGCAAAATAATTGTATATTTGTTGACGTACTTGAAACAATTAATTCTAGAGTTGTTCCGAATTTGACCTCTGACGTGACCCTCTATGTACGTTGTAAGATGTAAGTGTATTGAGTATCGGAGCGGATCTAACATTTAATTTTAATTAGAATGAAATTTAAAATAATACATTAGATTTAAATACAGTAACTAATTTATTTAATTCATATAAATTTTAGTTTAATTGATCTAAAGACTATCTGTTTATGAAAACTGTTTGATTGATGTAGTAGGTACTCTGTTTAACTTCATTATTAATACTAACCGGATGAGACCTCGAAGATGGTACACTGCTTTTCACGGAAACTCCTGATAAAAATTAGTTAATATAGTATGTAGAACAAATGTATGCATTTATATAATTGCTAGAATATTTCACAGTCCTCTTCTCAATCAGACAAAGAAAACTTTTAAAAGAAGAACGTAAAAACAAAAGAAATAGAGAAACAAAAAAAACTCAAAGTACAATTTATATAAATCTGTTTATCAGTTATTTGCTTTCACGTACCATCATACGTATGAACATCTCTGCTATGTAGTGGATCCGAACGCGTTTGATAGAGTTCAGATTCTACAATGAACAAATAAAAATGTAAAGTCCATAACGAAGATGATACTGTAAAATCAATATTTTCATGGGGTTAAATTTTCGTGGTTTGAGTAAAAACTCTTGGTTTATGGGGATTTGGTTTTGTGAACTTTTCAATAGTTATGTATGTAACTTTTTACATTTCGTAGTGGACATAAATTCGTGGGACTCTTCATACCTCGAAAACAACGATAATTAGACCCCAACGAAAATTTGTGATTTCACAATATTAAGTTACTTTATTTATTTAGAAAGAATTTCTTCTCAAGACATACCTTGATCTATTCCTCGAAAATGAAATTTCTTCTTTTCATCCTGCAGAATAAATAAGCAATGTTTGTTTTTTTTAACTATAATCAAACAATTTACATATACATGTATATGTAATCATAATATAACAAGTTTTATAATTTTTGTTAAAATCTTCAGTGTTAAATTTATAAAATGATAGAAAATAAAAAAAAATGAATTAAGCAAATAAATCGAAGAACTAACCGTGGAAATATTTAATGAAGGAAAAGTATTCTTTTCTTGGAATCCAAATTGAGGTTCTAAAGGAAAAAAAAAAGAATTTCCGTACTAGTTAAGACAATATTTTCCTTTGAGTGACTTTCATCTTATTGGTGGCTGCCATGAAAGTCACTCAAAGGAAAGAGAAATCTCATCACTGTTCATGTCATTCTAATAACATATCTACTGAGCAATATTATGCTTAAACATCATATTTCATGCTGAAAATGATACTAATAGCTGTTTATAATTTTTATTGTGTCTATTTGTTTTTGTTTGCAGAGCAAACACCTAAAAACACGAACCTATAAAATATTAGAAGGATCAGGTGTTATGGAAGACTACTGGTATTCATTCACGCCCGGTTAATATGATTTTATTTACTTAATTTAGTAAAGCATATGAAGATGGGATAAACCCTTACTTAATAATGAATAATATTTTGTATTGCGTCGAATCAGAAGTACTAGTATTTCACTCATGGTTCTTAAAACAGTTTAAGAGCAGTATAATGAAATACAATATAAGGAACAGTAATCACATTTTTAACTCCATTAAAACAATTCAGATAGAAAGTAAAGCAAACAAGGACCTCTAAAAATACCAGTTTTTGGATGAGGTGCCATGAATCCAAAACTTATTTCTTCAGCAGTAAAATATATTATACGTGGCGTACATATATGCCTCACCCCTTTGATTTATTCTCAAATATTCTTTAAGACACTTAAAGATATAAATGCCGTACTAGTGTTTTATTTTTAAAGAAATAAATATAAGTGGTGTCTCATTACTTTATATACTTTCTGCAAATAAGACAATTCCGTTCCATCACTTTTAAAAGTTATGAAATGTCATTTGATAAAAATTATTTTCTTTCCGAGTCGGATATTAAACCGCCTCTTATTGAAATATTTATGATCACGTGATCTCTCATGCTCACAGCAAACAATGGTCCAATCTCTTGAATGAGTCGAAAAGCATGATGGTCTACTACGTTTTTTTTTACTACAAACACGTACGTTAGGTAAATTTAGGATGCGATTTTAAATGACTGCTGGAAGGTCAATTTACTTAAGAAATAAACAACGTTATTCAGCGAACATGGCGTTATGAAAAGCAGTTGCTCTGCTGGCATATTCCATGATGCGCGCTAGCTAGAAGCAGTTGCGTCTAAACTCCTATGAACGCAGGTGATGACTACACGTTCATAGTGGGAGAGAGCAGTGAAAATGCAAATATAATTTTTTGAAACGTGTTTGAGAAAAATACGAAGAATAGGTACTAATTGAGAATTTCCAAGCAATGCTGTTATTTTTTGTTTTAAGTTGAATAAAGCAAAAGTCCATTACCTTTAAACCGTGCTTCTTTCTCGACTTCTTCATTTTTCAGCAATGGCAAGTGATCTTCAAGAACCTATACATTTAACGACAGATGATGCAATCTTTTGTCAATAATTTTAAAAATAATAACTTGGGTCATGTTTAAGTGAATAAAATAAAAATTTCACCGCGTAATTTTTAATTTTTTATTCAAAGTTGCACTAACATGGAATATGAAAAATATTTGTATAGAATACTAAGGATAGTTTCAGAAGGGTGTAATTGTGAACATCACAGAAGGTTTACAATTTCTTTATCTTCTCGAAATCTATAATTTGCATCATTTGCAATGAAATTAGGTAAAAAAAAAATATATACCAACTAGGCATCCATTTTTTTGTTTGTATCATTTCTTCTTAATTTAACCGTCTATGTTGAGAAATATGCTGATTTTTTTAAGCAAACGGAGAAGCAATTTTGCAGTTATAGTGGCACAAAAATCATATGCTAGAACAAATTTTATTTGTATTTATGAATTTAAAAATATATTTGATTTTAAAAATACATGTAAATAAACTAGTGGATTTATGTGAATGTTAGTTTAATTGATGTAAAGACTACCTGTTTATAAAAACGATTTGCTTTGTATTAAGTACTCTGTTTAATGTCATTATTAATACTAACCGGATGAGACCTCCATGATGATAACATTCTTCCATTGATAATTCCTGAAAAAAAAAACATTAGTTAACCCTTTAACTCCAAGAGATTTTGTGTTTTTTCTGCATTTATTTGAGCAAATATAATTAACCAACTTACTAGTTCACTGTATTCAAGACAAAAAAAAGAGAGTCATGAAAATGAAAGAAATAGATGAGACAAAACAACTTAAGTACTTGTACCACTAAATAGAAATCTTTTATCAGTTATTTGCCTTCACGTATCATCATACATACGTTCATTTCTGCCACTGAGTGGATAAGTCCGCGTTTCATTGTGATCATATTCTACAATGAACAAATAAAGATATAAAAGTTACTTACAAGGAAGGGTTTTATAATATATACTGTAAGTAGCTTTCATTATTTAGAGAATGTCTAATGAAGTCATACCTTGTTCTTTTCCTCGAAAATGAAATTTCTGCTTTCCATCCTGCGGAATGAATAAGCAATCTTTGTTTTTACTCTAATACTTGAAAGAACAAGTTTCACTTAGGGCCTGTTTTGGCCATATCTGTTCCGAAACGTCAGAACTGATCAGTTTTAGTTGAAAATATAACATGCTAAATTTCATTTAAACTCTGACTGTCTTACAATTAAAAATATGTAAACGTAGTTTTCTCACGAGTCCATAAATTATGACGTCATGAATTGTGTCATTTTCTTGAAATCTTTTTTAAAAAGTTTAAAATTGGCTAAATGTGTAAGCTGTTCATGTGTATCTTACATAGCCCCCAACCTCTGATCCAAAATGTTTAATTTTATTTTAATCCATCTTTTTTTTTTTTTTGGATCTCAGGCTGGAGTCGAATTATTATCATTAGTTGAAGATGCTCAAAATCACTCAATCACTCATTCTCTTCAAAATTCAAGAACATGACTGCTTCACAAAGCCTATTTTTCATTAATTGGACTCTAGATATTTTTAATAGGAAATGAAAGCACACAGTCCCTTCTGTTGATTTTTGAAACAGGACATTCGGACTTGATCATTGGAATATAGACAGGGTCATTTCATGGAGTCAGTGAACGTACCTCTTTGCCAGTTTAACCATAATTATAATATAAAAAGTTTAAACCTAATCATTTTGTTTATCACATTCATATATTGTTGATAAATTGTTTAAATTTGAACGTTTTTAAATGTTATATTTAAAAATCTTTGATAAAAAAACTAAATTTTTAGATTGATGTAAATGTTTATTTGATTTCTGTCAAGATGTGTCATGTGTATTAGGTATTAATACATTACTTATACTAACCGGTTGAAACCTCCATGGTTGTGAATTGCTTTCCTCGAAAATTCCTGATGAAAAAATAGTTATATACTATGCATTTATTAGACCATATATACAAGTTAACCTCTATATTTTTTTAAAGTATATACATGTGTAATCCCAAAATCCATTACTCAGGACAAAGAAAATCATAAAAACAAAAGAAAAAAACCAACTTATTCATGTTATGTACCACTTTATATAAATCTGTTTATCAGTCATTTGCCTTCACGTACCATCATACTTAAGAGCATCTCTGTTACTAAGTGGATGGGAACGTGTATGATTGTCGTCTGGTTCTACAAAGATCAAGATAAAAAAGGCCATCAACGAGTGGGAGAATAATCATATTAATAATATGTGAACTTTCATTAAAAAGAGAGAATTTCTAATCAATTTTACCTTTTTGCCTTTTTGGATATAATCGCTTCTTTTCCCCCTGAGGAATGGATAAGCATTATTTATTTAAACTAAAACTTCAAATGTTACCATTCTTTATATAGAAAATTACCAATTCAAGACTTTATGCCGTTCTAATTAATTTTTCCGCTGGTATCTGACAAGAAAATTAAGTCCATTACTGAAATTAATATTACCACCAATTACCAAGGCTTTTGGGTAAAAAACTGTCCTTGAAGACCGTGGATTAGGCAGTTTATCCTCACATTTTGTCATACTTCCACCTACTTTTGAAATAAAGATGAAAAATGAGAAAGAAATTTCTTACTAGTATCTTATTTTTAAATATTTATTTAAATTATAAACTTAAGCTTACTCATATAAAGAGATTTTTTAAAATCAAGAACCAACTCATATCGAAGAAAATGATTCGTATTGCAATAACTGGATAAAGGATTTTTCATCAATAATAAATGTGTCAAGACAATGAGGTAGCACATACGTCCTTCGTTCGGTTTCCAATTTGCATAACGACTAATTATGAGAGGGGAATGGGTAATCGCAATGTCATTATCCGTAGCGGAGAAATGCGTCTGTAAAAATGAAATAATAATAAATTGATATATATCAATATCCAAGATAAAATAATAACAGATATTTTGTTTCAACCAAAGACAGGAAACACGTAAATAGGAAATAACACCTTTGAAGATAGATTTGTGAAAAGACTTTCCCTCGTGGGCCTTCTTGTTGACTGTTCTGAAACTGTGCTTTCTAGAAAATCACGAGAAATTGAAAAGTTTTTTTTTAAAAATCATTTTATAAAGCCATTATTGCTTGAAAGAATCTGAATCTGATGTAGAATCAATGTTTAAAAAACGAATTCTTACTTTTCGGGGCAACAGAAAATATATATCCACGAGTTCTAATTTTCTTCAAAAGATTCTTGTAGTTCCTCATTCCAGGAAATCTATTTGATGATCCTACTGAATAAATTCAAAAATGAAAGAGTTATTTTATTTTTGAATACGTATAATATACCTTAGCATAAGTACGATAGTTGATCCAAAAGTTCGTTGAATTTCTTTCATAAATTTTATCATGATTTGATGAAAGCAATTAATAGGCATATTTATATTAAAGAGTCAATATCCACAATGCTGGAAAATTTCACCACGTTCAAATTACCAATAATTGGTCACACGATAAAGTTATAAAAGCAAGAGGAGACTTCGACGTAACGCAAAGTTAAGTAGGTCACGTCACGTTACATAGGCATCTCGTCCTAATGTCAAATTCGGTTAAGTAATTCTACAGAATGCTGCCCTATTCTCCATTCTTTTTTTTTACGCACCGAATTATCTTCATATTACACTCATATTACAAAAATACTCCCCAATTTTTCATATGATGTTCCAATTTCAGTAGCAAGGTCAAGCACAGTACATCTGCGGTCAATTTACATTAACGCTTAATTTGTCTACGAGGAAAAAAGGCCCTCCAAAAGGCGGCCACACCTTTTATTAATTTCAATAAAAGTTCTTTTTTTCTACATTTTTCATGCCACTGGAAAACCAGTTGCTTTATGCATTTTTCTCCAACCAGTATCAGTAGTATTCGCGTATAAGTCAGAGTGTTGCGGAGATTTTAACAATTTAAATAAAAATTGCTTATCATCGAATTTTTTCAACATATTGATTTTTTTCTTTGGTTTACATACTTTTTCTCCTTCCCAGTCTGGCAGGGGCACTCCTTGTAAGACGTTCTATACGTGTTCCTTTTGCTGCACAGTAAAATCGAACGAGAGTTTTATCACATTTCAATGCCTGACTGAGCACAAAATTGCCACTTTTGTATGATCTCTCGTCTTGAGCTTTAATCGTCAAGGAACTTATCGTTTCGTCTATGTCATCAGCTATCTTTTCGAAGTTTTCCAAAATACATCTTCGAAGATTCTCTATGGGAAAAATGTTTGGTTTGTTGTAGTCATATAAAAAAAAACTACAAAAGTGTAACAGAAACTAGAGGTAAGTACTGGTTCCTCTGAGCTCCTCGAATGATACCTTCCCCAGTCCCCCATCTGATTATAATGACAAAGTCAATGTTTTGCTTTGGAAGATCCGAAAAAGGTGTCGGACCAAAAGTAAAATAAAAGAACCGAGTGGTAGGGCGTTTATGGTAAGAAAGTCATGGATCTTTCGAATGAGACCCTAAACGCCAGCAGGCATGCTTATGAAGCTATCTTAAATATTAGGACTAAGAAATATCTTCAGACGGTCTTACGACATATCCTAGTCTTAAGTGAGTCCATCGAAGCTGTCCTATATTAGGAGACCTCCTAATCTTAGTCTTTACTTTAAGACGACCTCGGACATGTCTTAAGTCATATCTTAATTGACTTTAAGATGCGTTGGTTTCAGTGCGTTAACATTTAAACATTTTCAGCTTCTTCTCTGCAACCACTGAACCAATTTTAACCAAATTTGGCATAAAGCATTTATGAGTGAAGGGAAACAAAAATTGTGAATTTCATGATCCCTCCCCTCTGGGGCCTGAGGGGTGGGGCAAAAACCACTAAAATTAATGCAATCTTTAAAAATCTTCTTCTTTACACCTGGACATCAAGCAGTCAATCTGTTTGCATGATTGTAATAAGCAATGAGTCTTCTACCAAAATTATGAAATTTATGGCCCTGGGGTCAGGGGTTTTAGTGCTAGGGTGGGGCTTAGAGGAGTATATAGTGAAAATGCATTATTTCTTTGAAAATCTTCTCTGCTCCTGGGTATTAAATGAATAACTAAGTACATAGTTATGATGACCAAGAGAGCCCCTACCAAAATTGTGAATTTTCTGGCCCAAGGGTCAGGGTTTCTGGTGTTAGGGCGGGGCTCTATTGATTATATAGTGAAAATACTTCAATTCTTTGAAAATTTTCTTCCCTGCTCCTAGGTATTAAATAACTAACTAAGTACATAGTTATGATGAGCAAGAGTGCCTCTTCCAAAATTGTGATTTTATGGCCCCAGGGTCAGCAGTTCTGGTGTTAAAGCGGGGCTCTGTTGATTATGTAGTGAAAATACATTAAATATTTGAAAATTGTATTCTCTGGTCCTGGGTATCAAGCATTTGAACTACCTATATAGTTATTATGAGCAAGGGCCCTAATTTTCGAGAATTGTGAATTTCAAGGCCCTCGGGTCAGAGGTACCATATACAGGGGGCTGTACTTATATATTGAAAATGAATTAATTGTTTGAAATCTGATCCTTGGTATTAATCAAATATTTTTGAAAAGCAAGGGTGCCTTTTCAAAAATGTGTGGACCTAGGTCTAAGGGTCAGGGATTCTTGTGTGGTAGGGGCACTTCTGATTATTGCTGAATATTACTGATTAGTTGAAATGCATTTTTTGTTCCCCTACCCTGCCTTTAGGTATTAAGTAACCAGACTAAGCAATTGCTAAGTGTATAGTTATGATGATCAGTGGTGCCTCTTTCAAAATTGTGAATGCCATAGTATCTGGCTTAAAACATGAATCAAATTCAATCACTGGAAAGTTGTTGCATGATGCTCAGGTGACCTATAAGGCCCATATGCCTCTTGTAATTATACAAAATAGTATTCGCATATGACTTTAGATGCTAGATTTGCTCGCATACTCGCTAGTCGCTACCCTAAGCGTAGGAGTATGCAAGCGGATCAAAATTTCATTCGATTGTTTTTTTCTAAAAAAGTAAAAAACAAGTAAAGTCTTTTAAAGAACTAAAGGGAGCTTACCCCCCCCCCCCACACACACATCTACATATGATGGTAACTTGAAATAGGGACTTCTTGTAGTGCTTCATTTACAAAAAAGAAAAAGAAGAAAATGCCTAAGGTGGAATTTACGACATCTTAACTTAGGATAATCCTAAGATACTTTCATTTTACACCCCAAGACGTATCTTAAGATGTGCCTAAGATATATCCTAAGAAATATCCAAAGACATGTCTTAAGACATATCTTAGAAAATTTTCATAAGCAGGCCTGCTGGATTTCTGTATTGCCATAGGAGTTGACATGATAACAATTCTTAAAACACAATGACTTCGAGAGTGCATCTCTCTGAGGGAAAAAATCTAATAGGAAGCCTGTTTGATTTTTTAACTTCCCTTCTGCTTCTAGGATTCTTTACTTGCTAGTTATTGATAGGCCAGTACTTGCCGGTCGAAACCCGCAATTAAATTTATTTCTTATGTTGTGAGGTGTGTTGTATTTGTATTGTTTCATCATGTCTAATATTAGTAACATTAAGTTTCTTGAACATTCCAGAGTGGTCAACATGCTCGGTCATTTTTTTAAGAACATTCTTGAACTTTGTGTATATCCAGAACTTTTCAGTAATATCATGTACTTACAACTTCTAGAATTTTCTAGATTTATAGTACTATATAAATACCCTGTCAATTCGATGCATAAACAATAATTTGTCGTATAAGTAACATTGATGTACAGGTGTATAAAGAGACTGGGATATAATTACACTGGACATTGTGTGCAGCAACGGACACTCTGATGTATGTATTTTTAGATTCTTGCTAAGTTTGTACTTTATGATTTGTATATATTAATGTTAATAAATTATTGTTAAGTTTAAATTGTGTGATTGATCTTTGCTGGCATTTAGGGTTATTCTGACCCATACATAACAGAATTGGGGGCTCGTCCGGGATAAAGAATTTCTTTCAATTTTGCAGTTTATTGTCAGAATTTTGTTAATTGAAACTTTAAATTAAATTATAAGCCAGCAGAAATCAACATGGTATTTTCGGTCACAGACTTTCTAAATTCACCAAGTGTTCAGGTTTTTGATACGTTAAAAAAGGATGACTTGATCGCATTAGGTTTGCATTTTGGGATAGATGTTAAATCCTCTCAGAAAAAGCAAGACATTAGAATAAAGGTTGCAAACAAACTAGTAGAAGAAAACATCTTTTAAAAACTACGATCTTTCAGAATATACAGTTAAATCAGAGTTAGGCTCTTATAAAATGGCAGAATATCAGTTTCAAGTAGAGTTAGAGAAAATGCGATTTGAAAGAGAAAAATTAGAAAGAGAAGATCGAGAAAGAGAAAGAGAAGAACGAGAGCGTGAACGGAAATTTGAATTAGACAAATTAGCAGCAGAAAGAGAAGAGCGAGAAAAAGAGCGTGAAATGAACTTTGAGTTAGAGAAATTAAGATTACAGCACCAACCAGAACCGTCATTTGTCAAGAATGAATTTGACGCAGCAAAAAATATTAGGTTAGTTCCAAAATTTCAAGAAAAATCTGGAGACAAATATTTTCCTCAATTCGAAAAAGTCGCAGAGAATCTTAAATGGCCACAAAATGTTTGGTCAACGATGTTACAAAGTGTACTGGTTGGCAAAGCAGCTGAGGTATACTCTGCACTAGGGGTAGTTGAGAGTTCAGACGATGAGAAGGTCAAAGCAGCAATATTAAAAGCCTATGAATTAGTACCTGAAGCATATAGACAAAAGTTCAGAAAGTATAGAAAGTTTGATAATCAAACATTTGTTGAATTTTCACGTGAGAAAGAAGATTTATTCGATCACTGGTTTAGATCTAAGAAACTTGATAAAACTTTTGCTAATTTGCGCCAAGTCATCCTGGTAGAAGAGTTTAAGGAATGTGTTCCTCAAGATTTGAAAACACATTTAGAAGATAAGAATGTGAAAACTCTTGAAGAGGCAGCAGTCATATCTGATACTTATGCTCTGTCTCATAAAAAGAATTTTGTATCAAGATCACAGACTAGCAGTAATCCTACCAATTCAGACACATATAAAAAGAGTGGTTCAGGGTCTCAGTCTTGCACAAGTCTCCAGTCTTCATCCCAAGTTCTAAATCCGGTCCAGGACGTGTTGAAGGATCTTCTGGAATAGGGTCGCTTCCTACTTGTAGTTATTGTAAGAAAAAAGGTCATTTGATCAGTGAATGCTTTAAACTTAAGAGAAAAAATGATTTTGATAAAACTCAACCACATGCTTGTGCGGCAGTTAGAGGTGATAGAGAAGATTTAGTTTCGATTTGTTCTGACACTCCTGATGTCCAGGGTTCACAGTCCGGTTCTATTGATTCTATGGAGGATTATAAGCTTTTTATGTCTCAGGGATTTGTTTCACTCGGTGACTCTAGCGAAATTAAACCTGTCCAGATTTTGAGAGATACTGGTGCTGCACAGACGTTATTGTGAGAGGGCGTGCTTCCTTTGTCTGAGCAGACTTCTACTGGTGGATCAGTTTTATTACAGGGTGTGGAGCTAGGCGTCATTGATGTTCCCCTGCATAGAATTAGCTTGAAGTCAGATTTAGTTACTGGACCTGTTATCGTAGGAGTTTGACCTACTCTTCCCGTTCCAGGCATTTCTTTGTTGCTAGGCAACGATTTAGCTGGTGGAAAAGTTGTACCAGATCCTATAGTTTGTGAGAAAATCACTTCCAATGTCATGTGCGATGATGAAGATGATGACATTTATCCAGCCTGTGCTGTTACTAGAGCGATGGCCAGAGGACGAGAAATGGAGGCAGACCGTACTCAAGCCTTTGACGAGACGAATTCCTCTATTGATATTGATTTGAATGACACTTTCTTATCTGACCTTGAAGGCACTCAATCAAGCATGGAACCACACAATATCAAGAAGTCGGTGACGAATGAACCTTTATCAAAATTTAGTGGTGATGAAGATGAGTTAAATCTACCAGAAAGCCAAGGCAAGGATATCATAAGCCGAGAGCAGTTACTTTCAGCACAACATAAAGACCCAGATATCATTCAACTTAGTAAGAGGGCACTTCCACCAGAAGAGACCACTAAAGTTGGAGAGTGTTTCTATATGAAAGATGGTATCCTTATGCGAAAATGGTGACCACCTGACGCTTCCCCAGATGAAATGTGGCGTGTTGTTCACCAGATAGTGGTTCCAGCTGCTTATCGTCGAGATGTCATGCGTTTAGCTCACGATACACCTATGGCAGGTCATTTAGGTGTCAATAAGACTTATAATAGGATTTTAAGTCATTTTCATTGGCCTAAGCTAAGAAAGGATGTTTCGAAGTTTTGCAAGTCATGTCATGTTTGTCAGATGGTAGGTAAACCGAATCAGAAGATACCATCTGCTCCTCTCCAAACCATTCCTGCTTTTGAAGAGCCGTTTAGTCGAGTATTGGTGGATTGTGTAGGACCTTTGCCTAGGACTAGATCTGGGAACCAGTATTTACTTACCATTATGTGTACATCCACTCGATTTCCTGAAGCCATACCTCGTAGTAATATAAAGGCAAAGAGCATAGTTAAGGCCCTAACCAAGTTTTTCAGTTTTGTAGGAGCACCTAAGGCAATTCAGTCGGATGAAGGCTCAAATTTTATGTCAGGATTGTTCCAGCAAGTTATGCATGAGTTGGGTATTAGGCAGTATAGATCAACTGCTTATCATCCTGAGTCCCAGGGAGCGCTAGAACGTTTTCATCAAACCCTAAAAACAATGCTGAAGACCTATTGTTATCAGTATGAGAAAGACTGGGATGATGGGGTTCATCTTGTACTATTTGCTGCACGAGAGGCAGTCCAGGAGTCTCTTGGGTTCAGTCCTTTTGAATTGGTGTTTGGTCATACGGTGAGAGGTCCTTTGAAATTGTTGAAGGAAAAGTGGCTGACTGAGACTAGTGATCTAAATCTTTTAGATTATGTGTCTGCTTTCAAAGAAAAAACTTTACAATGCTTGTAAATTAGCACAAGAAAATTTGAAGAGTTCTCAGTTGAAAATGAAAATGTGGTATGACAAAGATGCCAGAAATAGGATATTTAAACCAGGTGATAAGGTTCTTGTATTTTTACCTATTCCTGGTCATCCTTTACAGGCCAAATTTTATGGCCCTTATGAAATTGAAAGCAAGATTAGTGATGTAAACTATGTAGTTAAGACACCAGGTCGACGTAAAGAGAAACGGGTTTGTCACATTAACATGTTGAAAGAGTATTTTGAAAGGTGTGACCGAAATTCTGTGAAACCAGTTTCCACTTTAGCCAATGCTAAGACTGTTCAAAATTATATTGAAAGTGATACGAGTGTAGAAATGAATGAGGAAGATTGTAATCAGAGTGTCTGCTTGAAAAACTCAGAAATTTTGGCTGATTTTGAAGCCAAACTTGGACATCTGAACATTCACCAAAAAGAACAAGTTAAAAACTTGATGAATGAGTATCATCAAATCTTTTCGTATGTTCCAAAGAAAACTAATGCAGCTTGTCATGATGTCATAGTTGGCGACGCTCTGCCTATCAAACAACATCCGTACCGTCTCAATCCAATAAAATTGCAGTACCTAAGAAGGGAAGTGCAGTACATGTTGGACAATGACATTGTTGAACCTAGTAAAAGTGATTGGAGCTCACCGTGTATTCTTGTACCAAAACAGGACGGTTCCTACCGATTATGTACAGGCTTTAGAAAGGTGAATTCTGTTACCAAAACTGATTCATATCCGATACCTAGAATCGATGACTGTATTGACAACATTGGAAACGCGAAATTTGTCAGTAAATTTGACCTGTTGAAAGGACACTGGCAAGTGCCGTTAACAGAAAGATCAAAAGAAATATCTGCTTTTGCTACACCAGATGGACTTTACCAGTATAAAGTAATGCCTTTCGGCATGAAAAACGCACCGGCTACATTCCAAAGGATGATTCACTCCCTTCTTCAAGACCTTGAGGGATGCGAGGCCTACATTGAGGATGTCATCATATACAGCAACACATGGGACGAACATATCCGAATCATGCGTACTTTATTTGACATTTTAGCTAAAGCAAATTTAACTGTGAATCTTGAAAAGAGTGAATTTTGTCATGCTTATGTAGAGTATTTAGGTCATAAAGTAGGTCAAGGTTATGTTACACCCATAATGGCTAAAGTGGAAGCTATTGCAAAGTTCCCGATTCCTACAAACAAGAAAGAATTAATGAGGTTTTTGGGCATGGCTAGATTTTACAGAAAATTTTGTCCAAATTTTTCCTCAGTAGTTAGTCCACTTACAAATCTTTTACAAAAGAGGGTTAACTTTGAATGGACAAAGGATTGTGAAAAATCCTTTCATAAAATCAAATCTGTCCTTATGAGCAACCCAGTTCTGTCAACTCCAGATTTTTCTAAGCAATTTAAGCTTACTGTTGACGCTAGTGATGTTGGAATCGGGGCAGCTTTGTTTCAAGAACATAGTGATAAGGTAGATAGAGTTGTTTCTTATTTTTCAAAGAAACTTACAAAATGTCAACAAAAGTATTCCACCATTGAAAAGGAATGCCTTGCTTTGTTGTTAGCCTTACAGCATTTTGATGTTTATCTGAATGTTACATTGCATCCAATTCTTGTATATACTGATCACAACCCCCTGACATTTTTGCATAAATTGTCAAACAAAAATCAAAGACTGACTAGATGGAGTTTGTTGTTACAAGAATACAACATAACAATTAAGCATATCAAAGGCAAAGGCAATGTTATTGCAGATGCCTTGTCCAGAGTATCATGAACAAATTAGATTTTGTATTAATGTACATATATTTTATTTTAATAATATAAGTTTTCATTGACATTCAAACTTTATAAGGGGGGAGGTGTTGTGAGGTGTGTTGTATTTGTATTGTTTCATCATGTCTATTATTAGTAACATTAAGTTTCTTGAACATTCCAGAGTGGTCAACATGCTCGGTCATTTTTTTAAGAACATTCTTGAACTTTGTGTATGTCCAGAACTTTCCAGTAATATCATGTACTTACAACTTCTAGAATTTTCTAGATTTATAGTACTATATAAATACCCTGTCAATTCGATGCATAAACAATAATTTGTCGTATAAGTAACATTGATGTACAGGTGTATAAAGAGACTGGGATATAATTACACTGGACATTGTGTGCAGCAACGGACACTCTGATGTATGTATCTTTAGATTCTTGCTAAGTTTGTACTTTATGATTTGTATATATTAATGTTAATAAATTATTGTTAAGTTTAAATTGTGTGATTGATCTTTGCTGGCATTTAGGGTTATTCTGACCCATACATAACACTTATCTGTACTTAGGGCCATTGAATAGTTAGGGATCTTTTATGTGCAAACACCTACTTCGACAAGGGACCTCAGTTGATACTGTGTCATCCAGAGAATGAGTCTCAATGTCCCGCAGTCGGATTTAAACCCGCAACGTAAAACCCTATATATTTCATGTAAGCTTGATTCAATGTGTCGATGAAGTATATGGAGATAACGAACAGTACTCAATATCAAAGTCCATAAAACAATACAAAATAGGAGCAGAGCAAACACGGAGCTCCAAAACATGAGATGTGAGATCAGGTGCCATTGAGGAGTGAGCATCCCCTGCCGGCCAGTCACACCCGCCGTGTTACTTGTCATGATCGGGAAATAACGGAAAAATCCGTCGTCAATTCAGTGTATATATAATGGACATACAATACAATTTCGATACACCCCGTGGGGATCCGGGTTAGAATAGGTCCTCAGTACCCCCTTGCTTATCGTACAAGGCGACTAAATGGGGCGGTCCTTCGGATGAGACCGTATAAACCCAGGCCCCGTGTCACAGCAGGTGTTGCACGATAAAGATCCCTCCCTGCTCAAAGGCAGTAAGTGCCGAGCATAGGCCTAAATTTGCAGCCCTTCACCAGCAATGGTGACGTCTCCATATCAGTGAAATATTCTGGAGAGGGACGTTAAACAGTATACAATCAATCAATCAATTTCGATACAAAATCAAATATCAAATCCGTCGTCAATTCAGTGTATAATTAATGAACTAACAATTAGTTAAGTATGAAAAACGTCAGTCAGCATAAAATACCTTTCTGTGTTGCGTTCAACATTTTGCTATTCGAAACCCATTTACTAAGAATATATTCTTCATTCTTTGACTTAAGCTCCTGCAGAAGTGTCTCCAGTCCTATTCTTCCCCTTTGCTCTACCATTTCTAAAAATACGGTCACCCTTTGTCGACGCTGATGCTGTAATTCAATTTGCTGAATTTCATCATCATCTAGCATTCTTTTAATATTTTCACTCTCCACAAGTCTCAGTGGTTCTAGTTCATCTAAAAGCAATGCTTTGTTTTCATCTAGTTCACAAATATTTATGTCTTCAACACCTGAAACTAAAAATATAGGCTACATTAATGAATACGGTGATAAAAGTTGAAGATTATTGGCTAAATACGCTAAAAAGATCTTTATATGTATTTTCGTCAGAATGATATGCAACAACTTGAATAATTGAATGTACGTTTAATTTTCTTGTATAAATAAAATTCTTTAAAATGGCAATAATTTCCGGTATTGACTGTAAATATAGACATTATGATAGCATTAAGATAGAAAATATAGACAATATGATAGCATTAAGATAGAAAATATTGGCATATTCTTACTTTTACATTTTTCATCACATCCTATGAAAACTTCAACCCGAATGTTCAGGCCTTCTTCGGGAAATTTAATATCCATATCAGAAAACAGTTCCTGAAGAAATAATTTGACTCGGTTGCTGTCCAATACCTGAAGGGCGTTTTCAGTCAATGGTTTAACTATTATAACGACTGATCCCAAATGAGCATTTTTTATGCTAAGGTGAAGCATTTTATTTGTAATTTCCTCAATCCTTGTGTCTGTATTGATTTCATTTGTTATTTCTTCTTCAAGATCTCTGGATCCTTCTATTCTCATTCTAATAGTAGAACCTGTTGAAATACGGTGTGGTGTAGACATTGCCTTCAGGTAAATTGTTACATTTATATGATACTTTCAAATTAAAATCGGACGACTTTTACATGTGTTCCGAATCTTATCAAATTAGTTAACTACAAATAAATAATTCTTAAACACAATGTCATTCATGCAATATTATAATATTAAGATCAAAGTATTACGAATAAAAGAAATCCTTATGGAAACATTTCAAAACCCAGCATATTATGATGAACCCTAAAGTACTGTAAATCACTTTTTATTCGCGAGAACTTTATTTTTGCGTAATTACGCGAGACAGTGTGCTCGCAAAAATTAAATTCTCGCGTATAATAGTATTTCATAAGATTTTATAGAGCAATAACCACAATTCGTGAAAATTTTGTCTCGCTAATCAAGAGTCAATGACTATATCGGGAAAATAAGGTGTCGCGAAAATTTAGTGATCTCCAGTAATTCCATTTTTTCTGTTATAAGAGATTTATTGAATTCATCATAACGAATTAAATTTGCTATGAAAGGCTTGCCGAATTTGTAATTCTAGATAAATTCTAAATAAAAAATCAAAAGTTGGTCTACCGAATTTTTGCAAATTTGACTACATATATATGTTAAATCGAATTCAAACATATATCTCGACAGCTCTGAAACAGGATTCCTTGGCTATTCCTGACAAGAAACATTATGTAATTTTATACATGCACATGGCTTCTTAAATACATGACTAACCTTGTGAAGAGAAGTAATTAGACGGTAAACTATTAAACTATTTTATATTTCTCTTCTATGCAGTGCTTTCATGATTTACTGAGTTTTTCCGTATCAAAACTTTTCCATTTTTTCCAGGAAAATTCATTGGATTGGCAAATGGATAATATAGGTTATATTTTAAATTTAATGTTTCTGTACATAGCTTTATAAGGAATATCAGTATAGTTACCTTTCTGCCATAAATTAAATTTGAGAATAGAAATATTACATACCATGTAAGGCTTTTTTCTTTGGATTAAATGACTGTTGGAATTTTACATCGATCTCCATGTCTTTGCATGAATCTTCGTTGAACAATATACAATCAATCAATCAAGAAAAAATATTTCCGCTAAACATTATAATTATAAAATTATATAAACAAAAGTATGATTTCAAAATGTCAGATCTAATACCTAACATTTGTTAATTGATTTCTATTAAAATATTTTCCATATATTTAACAATAAATCTGAAAAAAAAGTCTTTGAAAACATACCGTGCTATCTCAAATTATCAAGGTACTTATTTCTTAAATTGCGTACACAAGTTATTCTTGTTAACACAGTTTACCCCCCTGGCCGTTAAAATTCGCCAAGTTACGAAAAAATCTGTTTGAAGGAGACATGTTAATGATGTGTTAACGACGCGATGCATGAACATTTCAGAAAAATATTAATCATTATACGAGTGCCACGTACAATTTTTGATTATTTGCAAGAAATTTATTATTATATTAAAATTTAGAAGTACTGAGTACATAATTTTACTTTATCTTATTATTAAATTGATTGCATATTTTTTTAATTTTTGATATCGTTATAGACAGTAAATAATGCCCACATATCAAGGAGAAAAGTTCCCTTGGCATCCAACGGATTAGTTTTATGAAACTACAGTAATCAAATAAAAAAACCATATACCTGCTTTCATCAGTAAGGCAATTATCTCTTCTCCACTTCTATTGTGTTGAGCATGTGGTAAAGATTCCAAAAAGCAAGAAAGAATTGATGAAATTCTTGTCTCTATTATGAAATCAAGTGCTAAATTCGCTTGCTCACACACAGTGCGATTTTCATGCAAAATCTTGTCATGCATATCTAAAGAAAACTCATTTTCGGGAAGTTCTTGCAAAAGGAAATCAACTGTACTGGTGGGGCTGATCGTTTTTGAAAGGTATTTTTTGGAATGTTTTATACGGTCAATCCATTTTCCAAGATCTTGCATTTCTACAATCAAATTGTTTTAAAACACTCATGATTCCACTGCTATATTTGCGTTTAGTTGTATGTGGCTTTAACACATTAACTAAAATAATTCAAATTTGATTAAAAATTTAATTAAATCTAACGGTTGAAGTGAAGAACTTTATGAAATGTCTAATTATATACCTCTATCTTCAATAATTCACATATAAAATACATCACATATAAAATAAAAAAGGATATTAACTGATCAATATGTACATCACCCAGTTAATAAGGCAGGTAACCATCTATTTCTTTAAAATCAATCATTAAAATTGAATTTTAGAGAGACTTGGATTTAATTCTATTAAAGGTTTTCAAACCTAATCGTAGTTCTCTTTTTTAGGAAATTTTTGAAAGTAATAAGATTGAAATAATTATAACATTCTCAACAACAACAGTGAGTTTGAGTTACTTTATCTTTAATGAATTTCTAAGCGCCATAAAATCCTTTAAAAAGAGAACCAAGGCGGGTTTTATAGAATGTCCTTCCAAACCTCTTTCATTACACCTCATCAAATATTAACAGTGGTGAAAGTAAACCTGAATGTGCTAAAAAATTTCTTTGAATAGCGGTATCAATCAGATATGGATACTTTAAGAAAATTTCAAAGCATAAAGTGGTAACAAATCAGTAGCATCGAAAAGAAGAATTTTCAACACTAAATACAACCAATCCCCACGAAAAATTAAAGTCAAGACTCTGACATTATAGACAGATGCGTTTTCAATAAAAATGGAACACACAAAACATACCTTGTAATTGGTATATTTTGACATTTAGCAAAAATATTCTGATTCTACAAAACATATACAGGGATGCTCACTCCTCCATGGCACCTGATCCCTCCTCTTATGTTTTAGAGGTCCATAATTGCTCTGCTCCTGGTTTGTGTTGTTTAGATTGACATGGAGCTTCCATATTTCATAGATGTTTAAATTTCTCAATGATAAATTGATAATATCTATGTGGTTTTTGGAGACGAGGTCCTCCAATAATATTTTGGAATTTCTATATGGTTGTCCTTTTTATATCCTTATTAGCCGAGGTGATTTCGATATGCCAATACTGGATTCTTATACTTCATAAAAATCTTTACAAACAAAGATACATTGCCAGGTCAAGCAAATACTCTATCAGACCCCTATCTTTACTATTCACAACGAAACATATGGTGATAGCGAACAGTATTCAAGATCAAAAGTCCATAAAACAAAACAAAATAGGAATAGAGCAAACACGGACCTCCAAAACATCGGAGTTGGAATCAGGGACCATGGACGAATGAGTATCCCCTGCAAACTGGTCACTCCCGCCGTGTGCTCCTTGTCATGAACGGAAAATAACGAAAAAATCCGTCGTCAATTCAGAGTATAAATAATGAACTAATAATTAGTATGAAAAACGTTAGTCAGCATTTAACTTAATGATGAATTGTATATGCTGAAAAGGTCATTGCATCGACCATAGAATATACGAAATGATGTCTTAAAACGAGACTGCTGAAATTCTTGTTTCATCAACTCTTTTGTCATTAATATACCTCGTTTTGGAAATTGTTCATACGTAGAGCATACTCTTGCGTATCGAATCAACTGAGATATATACATTCCGTATGCAGGTGATGAAGGTACATGTATATCGCTGTATAAATAAGCTAGGAAAAAGTTAAAGTCATCACGTTTATCATAGGGCTTGGTTGTTAGATTACCATTCACGTCTTTCTCAAGTAAAATATCCAATTATTAAACAGATGTGTCACACTCTGTGATATCATTTATCTCAAGCTCACCAGGATATATCATATTGACATAAGAATGGAAATTACCATTGTTAATTGACAATACTTTGTCGATATATCTAAATGAGTTGAAGGCCATAGCAAGTATTTTCTTCTTGTCGAGCATAAGATTTTGGACAAATTCTGCTTTATATAAATAGTTATATACATAAATATGTCTGCTAATAACAATTAGCGCAATTGGTACCAATGAGAATTCCAATAGATTGTTGGAAGACATGGTCTCCAAAAAGAATATAGACATTGTCAATCAGAAACTGAAGTATCTTTTTGATGTCAACTTCAGAATACTTGTGTGTACAGTCAGAATGTTTTTTAACAAAATAACTTGCAAATGACCAATAACAAGGTAAGTAAATTTACGAGTTTCATTTTTATTGAAAAACAGCTGTCGATGATATCAAAAAGCCTGGACATTAATTTATCGTAGGGAATGGTTGTGTTTTAAGTTGAAAAGTCGTAAGTTTTTAAAAAGCTGATGATTTTGGTGAAAACTTGTGATTTCAAATTGACCAAAAGTTTCTTGGAATGTTTAAGTATCCACATCTAATTCACACCACTTTTTGAATATATTGTTGCACAGTACTCTTGAAGTTTTTATTCACTATTGTTATTATCCTAGTGAGGAGTGAAGATAGAGGCTTGGTTGAACATTTACTAGAACCCCCTACATATCTTTGTTTGCAAGGATTCTTATGAAATTTTGGAGTCCAATATGCCGGTATATATGTATATTCAAATTCATTTTGGTTTTTTGGGATATTAAAAACATTCAAAACTTACATATGATTTTAAAGAGTTCCTTCCTTAGAAAAGGGACTCATGACTTTCACTTATAATGCCAAGCGCTTGGCGAAAAAACAGTAACTGCCTATGTTTACGTATTAGGTTTGATGCGTCGCCGCGAATTTTAATCGAATCCAGGCCTGCATATCACGAAGCAAACGCTCTACCAATAGGCTATCGTAACAGGTCTAAAAATTTATGAAGAAAGATATTTTCCAACGTACCGTCTCTTTTGGTGAAATCCGTAGTCTTTTCTAAAATTTCAGCCACATGCTTGTAAAGATTTTTCATTATTAATAAGAAAGAACCATGTTCAAAACTGGATTTTCGTAAAAGAATTTTCAAAAGTATGTCCATTCTTTTGTGCCTGGCTTTATATGGGTTGCAGATCTCTTCCTTTTCGTTGTCGGTTATGATATTATTTTCAATGAGATCGTCAACTATGTATTTTGGATCAATCTCATCTTTAAGGTATCGATAATTTCGCCGAATCATTGTCTCTGTAAAATAGACTTATTGACATTGTAAATTTTCTTTTCTTTAAAATATTTTTCATTAAACAGGCAAATATTCTTAAATAATTTATACATTGAAAAAGGATATTGTTGACAAACTGTAATTATTTAAGATATAATTATCAATAAACTATTTATAATTTTCAATATCCACGAATTTACCGTCAGAGAGCATTTCCTTTGCATCTACATCCTCATCCGTCTCCATTTCTGATTCAACATTGTCTGCAAAATATACCTGTTGGTATAATCTCTTCATCATTTCGTGTAAGACGTATTAACAAGCCTCTGTCTTTTTTTTCCATTAAGCTTATTTTGATAAGTATCGTATTTGAAAGGGGCACAATTGAAAAATTTCAACTTACTTGAAAAGAAACTTTAACAAGCTAAATAAATTAAAGATAAACTGACAAACATGTTGTAAGCATCATTAATAAAAAAAATCCTCCAAAATTCTATATAGTGCGACATATATTTGATATTATAAAGGTTGATAAGATGAATGGTCTGTTAAAAATATTATGTGCACAGAGTTTGTAAATAAGAAAAACAAAAATTTACAAGATTTTGTCTTTGAAGAAATGTTATATTGCAAAGTTGCAATAATACAAGGAATTACCTTCTTGGTGTTGGATATTTGCAGATAGATAAATAGATGGATCACTCTCAAACGTACTACTATAACCATCTATAAAAGAAATCAAAATCAGTCCCATGAACAGTAATACCGTTTAACTTTTTATGAAAAATCCCTATTTTCGTAGTAATCAATACCATGCTATTAAAGTTAAATATTTGAAAAACTTGAATTTTTCGATTATCATGACTACTTTACAAGCTTTGAATACAAACAACCCTAACATTTCTCATTTAAAATTAAATATAAGTTGCCTAATTTGACTGTTTTTAATTATGTTATTTTAATTAAAATGTTCTCAATGTTATACAGATGGTCTGTAAAATTCTGCTTAAAATTATTCTTATTTGCAGGGGAACTAAGGAACATAAATTTCATGGAATAAAAATCTGTTTATTTATACCCCATTGCAAAAAACCTGATTCTTTTGAGTACAAGTATGTTTAAATTTATGAAATTTTCTTACGTTTAGTTAATTTTGGATGACAAAAAGTCTTAAGGAAATACAAAAAAAAAATATTTGGAAATATTATTTTAAAAAGAGGGGAATATTAATGAATATAAAACATAAAGTAACCTTCGCGAGTGTACACAGGTCTCTGGTTCAAATTTCTGCTTACTCCTGATGTATGGTGGCTCCGATCTTAAAAAAATGTTCTATGTCATCAACAAATGAAATTTAACATTAAGTTTATGGAGATAGCAAAAAGTATTCAAGCTCAAAAGTCCAATAGTCAATACAAAATAGGAGCAGAGAAAACACGGACCTCCAAAACATCAGAGGTTGGATCAGGTGCCATGTTCTTAATTATTATATTTTTAAAGTTTTAAAAAGTTATCAATCCAACACAAATTTTTAAACAAATTTTATTTTTGAAAACAAATAGCAAATACCAAAATGCATGTTCATGATTGAATATATACTTTGCAGTACTGAATTGCTTCTTATATACAAAAGTAACTGTAGATGTAAACAAGATGTGTCAGTGATACACTGATGCCCCCGTATGGCAGCTTATGGCGGGAGTTGAAGTTCCACAAATGCAAGTCAAACTCCTAAGGTCAATGTCGAAAATCAAAAATGTTGGTACCCTAAGGAAAATCTTGTAACAAGAAATACATCTGTGAAATATGAAAACCATAGCTTCAACAAATTAAAAGTTATGACCAAGGTTTTCGCGGAAAAACAGACAGACAGACGTACGGACAAGACAGAAACCATATACTACCGAATCTATGGAGGCATTAAAGCAACTGTTATCGTTTCTTGTGAGATGACCTGTTTTTTTCGTTCAGTAGAAGTAGTACTCTCTCTCTCTCTCTCTCTTTCTCTCTCTCTCTCTCTCTTCATAAATAGTAGTAATGAGAAATATTACCGAAATGTCCACTTGAATTAACACTGGACGGTAGTCCTGAACTAAAGTGATCCAGGGCTCCGTCTATAGCAAGCAACATGACATAAATTACAACACATTTACAGTACCACATACTAAAAATAATTGATTTTCTATTAATTGGAACTACAGTTTATTTTCGTTACTAGAATAAATTTTATTTTCATATACAATTCCTTAATGAATATTGAGAAAAAAAATGTTTTAACCAAAACTTCATAGTTTTGTACAGATCTTTTTTATTACCTGTTAGGTATTGTTGATCATTTTGATATCAAAACATTCTTTGTTGTGTGGATATATATATTATTACCTTTATACCATGTCAGGTCATCTTCTCTTTCTTTAAAATCTAAGAAAAAGGGTGAAAGTGAAATTTACGAGTAGAATAAAGAAACAAGTGTATTTTTTATTGTTTGTTGGAATATCACTAGCTAGATTAAAAAATAACGCACTGTATCGCTTTTTGCAATATTATTTTTAAGGATCCTCTCTACCCTAAAGAATAATGCTTTTGGCCATTGAAAAAATAATTTTGAATAAATGTATAAATATTAAACTTATCTGTTTAATTTCAATATATGGTACGTGGCATTTACCCACAGGAAATGTTCAAACAAATCGCCATTTTACTTCCATGAATTAAATACTTTTAAATGACACGTTCACTGTATTTCTCTTGGCTTTTAGAAATGATGAGAATGGTTAAATTGATTACAAATTGAGTGATATACTGTATATTTCTATTCATTGTCATTTAGATCTAAAGGCAGGTAATTCTAACAAGCGAAAAAAATACAATAGATTCAGATCTCTTTAGTGTGTAGCGTAGAGAGGGCAATTAGGGTTGAGAGACAAATGGATCAGACATATTTTTGCCGACCACTCGGCACTTTGAAGTGAAAGGGCCTACAAAATGAAGCCCTCTTGTCACAAAAGGTGTTTCACTGCTAAAATTTGAAGCCCTTTACCAGTGATGTCTCATATAAGTGAAATGATTTCATAAACATGTAAAACAACAACAATCAATTTTGAACCTGTGAAAGTAATGAGCATTTTTTATTTATCCCTATATAAATATATTAACTAGTAAAAACCGTATATCACATTGGTACCTCTGGTTACTCTAGTAATTCATAAAATTATTTAATGTTTAGATTTTTTGTTTTAAAAGTTTTTCCAAGTTTTTAATGAAATCTTACCATACATGTTTATTCAATGACATTATATAAATGGTGCCTGTTTTGGAGGGTAACAGTTGAAATTGATATCCAAGGAAAACCATTGTCAACCGACGCGTCAGCGGAGGTTGACAATGGTTTTCCGAGGGGTGGCAATTTCAACTGTTACCCTCCAAAACAGGCACCATTTATTTTATTATACTGAATGTCTTCTTAAATTAAGTCAGCAAAAAAATCGTCGATCTTCTTTACGTTCACGTTTAACTTCTCGCTACTTCTAAAAAGATTGACTGACCATTTTATTGACGTTTGTTTGATACTCTAAGAGTCTTTTATCATATAAAGTTTCGTTATTTCTGCACTCGCAAGCATGTTTCGTCTGTCATTTGTTGTTTTCAAGTAAGCTACATCGGACGCAAGCTTTTATTGACGTCAAGTTTATTCCGGTTCTTTCAAACGCGCAACTGACGTTTTGAGAATTCTACGGTGAACCGTACGCGCAAAATTTCCACGCATGTGGCATAACCGTTGTGTTACCCGTTGTCACATGCGTTGCTAAGGCTGAGGGTAATAGAACGGATTGTTAACTGCGTCTAAACCAATCAGATTTAAGTATTTAACATGAAAGTATAATAAAATATATTATATTAATGCAAAATATGTGTTTAATGATTCTTGGGATTAGACAATCAGTGGTTTGCATGTCTTTGTTCCGAGTCAGAACTGGAGAGGCATGGTCAGAGCTGCCACCATAATGACCAGTTTGCGCTTTTTTATAAACCGCATAAAGCGTAAACTGCCCCAACCCAGTTTATACCGTATACAAGAGGCCCACGCGCCTTATAGGTCACCTGAGTATTATGTAACAACTTTCCAGTGATTGTATTTGGTTCGTGTTTTAATCCAAAAGCCATGAAATTCACAAATTTTGAAGGAGGCACCATTGCTTATCAAAGGGCAGATTTCAAAGCATTAATTTATTTTTTGTCAAAGTACCCCCCTGGTACCCCTGACCCAGCGGCCCTGAAATTATCTATTTTGAAAGAGGCCCCTTTCTTCATTATAAGGCCAGCATTTTTTTATGTTAGGTTTAGTTATGAACATGAGAATAAAAAAGTCCCGAAGGAGAAGGAAATACTGTATAAAAAAAAATTTTGATAAATCAATAATGAACATTTGTACATTCTTTTTTTATGCTATTCTAATAGGCTCCTTACCACTGGACACATAAATAAATGCTTACAAATAGGAAAGTAGAACATTTAATTGCTTATTTCATCATCTGCCAGTTTGGGCCAGTTTGGGCCAGTTATGTATAAATTTTGTGATGTTGGTCAAAATATATTTTTAAAAATCAATTCTTTAAAAGTCTTTCAATATATCTTCATTTTTTAAATATGTGTTAGGTGAATGTGTAGACATTGTTCTAAAATTTACTTGATGCCTAAAATTATAATTCCTATCATAAAACAGACGGAGTATTGGGGAGTAGGATGAACATTTTTTCAATTAAGTGTAAAATAATTTTTCTGGCTGATACAAATGATACTACATGCCTGTATATATTTGTATATTCTTGCCTTTTAATAGTTGAATTTTTTTTTATTTCTTCAGGTTATTGTTTATTTCTTCCTCAAATGGACTTAACTTCTCCCATAGTTTTATTCATTACATCTGATGCATAAGCAACCCTTTTCTGAAGAATGATGCTTAGACTGTAAGCTATAACAGAGACCTAAGCAATGAGGCTGGCAATATGCAATAGCTACCACGGGCAGTTTAAAACTTGGGGGAGGAAAATAATTTACAGACAGATACTTTTGAAACGAATACATAATTATCTCACCAGCATTTCATTGTTCAACAAAGTCGTCCGCATTTTATTTGTCCTTTGAACGGGTGAAACGTTTTGAATGGCACTCGTATTGATGAATTTTACACTAATCAAATCTATATTCTCAGATCTAGCTTTATTTACCCGCCGTTTCATCTTAAAACCGGAAGTTCGAGTTCGTAAATTTGAAATCTCGATCCCGACTCAAATTTGACATCGGAAAGAATTTTTTTTTATATTTTTTCTGAAAATTCAAAACCTTGAGCGAAGGGTTTGTTACACTGAAAATAAAATAAACCCTGGCCTTTAATATGTAATTAGATCATTAGTATATTAACCAGGAGCAAAGGATAAGATGTTCAAAGAATTCATGCATTTCACTATATAATCATTAGAGCCCCACCCTAAAACAAGAACCCATGACCCTGGGACCATAAAATTCACAATTTTGGTAGAGGCACTCTTGCTCATCATAACTATGTACTTAGTTAGTTTATTTAATACCCAGGAGCAGAGAAGAAGATTTTCAAAGAATTCATGTATTTTCACTATATAATCAATAGACCCCGCCCTAACACCAGAACCCCTGACCCTGGGGCCATAAAATTCACAATTTTGGTAGAGGTACTCTTGCTCATCATAACTATGTACTAAGTTAGTTTATTTAATACCCAGGAGCAGAGAAGAAGATTTTCAAAGAAATAATGCATTTTCACTACCTACTTATTTAGCCCCGCCCTAGCACTAGAACCCCTGACCCCAGGGCCATGAATTTCACAATTTTGGTAGAGGGCTTATTGTTGATTACATTCATGCTAACAGTTTGCCTGCTTGATGTCCAGGAATAAAGAAGAAGATTTTTAAAGATTTCATTAATTTTAGTGGTTTTGGCCCCACCCCTCAGGCCCTAGAGGGGCAGGGAACATGAAATTCACAATTTTTGCTCCCTTCACCCATAGATGCTTTGTGCCAAATTTGGTTGAAATTGGTTCAGTGGTTGCAGAGAAGAAGCTGAAAATGTTCAAATGTTAACGCACGACGGACGACGGACGACGCACGAAAACAGATAGCAATAGGTCACCTGAGTTTACTCAGGTGACCTAAAAATGGGAAGCTATTAAATTCATTGCTTAAATAATTTAATTTTACTTGTAACACGTCATTTGATTGGATAAAAGATTTTATCCAATTTGTATAACATAACTTGCCTACGTCACGATGAGTTACGTCAAAAAACGTATTACTCCCTTGACGTTACTTTTAAGATTTAATCAATGTGAAACCTTATTCTTGGGAAAAACTGTCTTATTGTCTACACTGAAATTATAAGGAATGAAGCTTATTTCAACTTATATTGTACGATATAACAAAACTTGGGGCAGTTTATGCTTTTATTGTTGAGTGTTCCTTCGCACCATCGGACTTTGGCGAATCAGAGCATCGCACTTTAGCGCAATGTATCTCATAGGAAACGAGCCATCGGAGTTCGGCGTGACCATTGGACTTTTGGGTCCGTAAACACAACGAGCCATCGGGGTTTGGCGCAGATCGACCATCGGTTTTTGGCGAGACCATCGGACTTTGGCATCACCACCGCACTTTGGAGTCTTACATATATAAAAGGGGTTCGTTTCACGTTTACAATTGATAATTTTAATTTGCCAAAATTTTACGTACACTTCTTCTACCTTAACAAAACATAACGATCTGCGTTTAAAGAAGCATGGATTTAAATATCATATATGTAATAATTTGCCTACGGTCTAAAATAAAAATGATCACTATTTCAGCTTTGAATACAGTATCTTGTTCTTTCCTTGCATGGATGCTTTTAAAATTGTGAAAGTACTATTTGAAATGCTTAATTTTATCTGCGACCGATTGGATGCTTTGCATCATTATACTTGTTATTATGTTCCCCAAACGGAGTTTGGGAACATATTGTTTTTACTCGGTTTCTTATTATTATTATTATTATTATTATTATTCTTTTTTTTCTTCTTTGTTCTCCGGTACTTTTTTTTGTCCGCGAGTGTTCTCAGAAACTGTTCACCCAACTGAGCTAAAACCTTTTTAGGGTTAATAGATGTGTAGTGTAGGTGTGCAACACGAAGGTTATTTTGCGCGCATACGCATGCACGTGCGGGCGCGTGAAATGAGTGAAATGACGGATATACTTTATACAGCCATAACTTTAACATTTTCTGATGAAATATTTTAAAACTCATTTAATAAGGATATATTAATAGTGTAGATAATGTGACACTGTCAAATTAGCACGAACTCACGCGCATGCACGTGCGCTTCGTTCTGATTGGCTGCAACAAAAATCTCAATATCTTTTCTGTTTTTTGACGAAATGCTATGAAATTTAAGATATAGGCATACTTTAGGATGTACTACAATATGATATATAACAATTGTCATGTAAACACGCGCATGCACGTGCGCTGCAATCTGATTGGCTTAAACTTTAAATGGTTGTAACTCCCTTGTTTGTCAACAAAACAGGATGGGATTTAGAACCATAGACAAACATAATGAACTCCCACAAGGAGGTATGGTCGTCGTGCACATGCATGCACGTGCATGCACGTGTGCTTTGCTGTGATTCGCTGAAACAAAAATCGAACTATTTTTTTTTAATTTTTGACGAAATGCTTTAAAATTTTAATTATAATCATGCATTAGGATGTCCTACAATATGATATATAACAGTTGTCGTGAAAACATGCCCATACACGTGCGCTGCAATCTGATTGGCTTAAACTTAAAATGGCTATAACTTCCTCGTTTTTCAATCAAACAGGATGGGATTTAAAACATAGACAAACATAACAGACTCCTACAAGAAGATACAGTCGACATGCA
>NW_026931549.1:0-47437 GCF_032062105.1 Saccostrea cuccullata
TTACTAGAGGACCATGTTAAAACCCGGAAAACCCTTCGGGACCCATGATTTCAAACAAATTGGTAATTAATAAAAATATGCAATTTATTACGTATTTAGATCACATAAATTCCTTTATATACATAAATACACTTTTGTTTTCAGATGATGCTCTCTATCTGTTAAACAATGATATATTTATAATCTGTAAAGTTTTAACTTTATGGCTGACTTTGTTTTGGACCTATTGTAAACATAATGGTCAAGAAAACGTATAACTTATCAACACTACACCTTTTTATAATTTTAGCAAATATTAAAAATGTAAGCCATGAGTATTTTAAACGTTAACACGTGCATTTAGCATATTTTATGTTTATTAAAAGCTTTCAATGCTCATCTTCGCTAGCCAAAGGTTTTCGGTCCGCAACGCTCCCCACAAACCCTTGGCCGATATGCATTGTAAAACGCCGGTCAATTTTCATTGGAGAGAGTGGACCAATGAAAAAACTGTTTTCAATTTACGGCCAAGAACTTTTGAGAAGTTTTCGAGGAAATTCTAACGCATGTAAAAACCCTTTTTCGTTCCTATGAACACAGCACGTATGTCCGTTACATGTAAAGCATATATCGCTTCTTGTTGGAAAGTATTTAAATTTTTGTATTCCAAATGTTGTTTCAATGGAAGTCGCCATATTGTGTATAATTTTCTACCGAAACATACATAAAAGCTATCATTTCATTGGCTGTTTGCTTCAACCAGAATTATTGTTCTTTCTGAAGAATTTACAGATGGCGCTATGTGTAACCGGCGTTTTACAACTTGCATATCGGCCAAGGATTTATGGGGAGCGTTGCGGACCGAAAACCCTTGGCTAGTGAGCGTTGCGGACCGAAAACCCTTGGCTAGCGAAGATGTCAATGCTTTACTAAAATTGTACATCAGAAAGAAGAAATACTAGATATAGTTTAATTACTAGTCAGTTATCTGCAAACTTGTAAAAGACGAGTTTATTTTTCTGTTTCCCTTAATTACACCATATATTGAAAGTAAAATTTCTTATCAATACTAATCCATGAAAACGCTTACCCTCAAACGATAAACATAAAAAATCAAGATTTATAAGATTATATGAGACATGCATTACATCCAATTTTTCTGCACGTTTCAAGATGTGCACCACTGTACATGTGTAATTTTAAATGCCGATAATTAATTCATCCTTCCAAACACAAAGCAATTGCAACATGATAATCGATAAAATTATGTAATTTTGTGACATTTTTCGTTGAGGTATTGCGTGGTTAGGATCTGTGTGTTCTTAGTTTCCCAAAGAAACCCGTGGTAGCTGAAAAGGCAGGATCCATTAATGTTTTGCGTCTCTCTATTCGAGTTCTTGTTTGTTAATACTTCTCCTTATGAACTTCAAGTGATATTGACTTAGTCAGAGGTTTCAGTTTCGGTCACGTAATCAATGCATCTAAAAACTGATTTTATGGGAAAATAAAGTAATTTATGACAACAAGATTAGATATAGGTATTTTATTATGTATTTGTCATATAGATATTCAACTCAAGCATCTAGAGTTTACGGGCAATTTATTACCGGAAATAAAACATGACTTAGTGCGAGTAAATTTTAGCTGTCAGCTGCTTTTAATTCTATACACCTCAGAATGCGCTCTTTTAATATGTCTTTGTACATATGTCGATCCGTCGCCCTGGGTTTTCCACGGGTCTGAATCATTTGCGACATTCCTTGATTTGGCTGCTCGCTGCAAGGACGATTAAAACCCACCTTTGCGAATCTATGTCATTTATTCAATCATATTATATGGTGCATTTTTCTAAATTAATATAATATATTATAATATTCAATATTATGAGAAATAAACTTTTTGTGAATAAATGACCTTTTCACACAATATGGGTATTGTGTCTATTTTACGCAAAACAAGCTCAGACTCTGGCTGTTTATAATTCATTGGTGCATTATTTGGCATAAATGCATGTTTAGAAGACGAATGGTAAATATAGGTGCATGCATTATTTATTATTGAATTGAAATTAAGTTCAAACAACATGAACATACATATCATATTCTTGTTATGTTACTTATATATAGATATTTGGACAAAAATTTTGTTAAATAATAATTTAAAAAATCTTAATTTTCAGCTTTGATGATAATTATCGATTTTGGTTATGAAAAATAAATCTTGAAGATTGTTAACAGAGAATTTTTCATTTTTAATTCTGTACAAAAAAGCATAATTAATTTCTTTAAATCCTATTAAAGCCAGATACTATAACAGTAGGAAATTCAGAATGTTGAACTTGGTACGAATAATGAATTTTGTGTTTATTCAATATTTAAGGAATGACTCTAGTTCTTGGCCAAATTATTCGATTATAACCTGGTTTGGGTCAATTTACGCTTTTTTATAATCCGCTTCGCGGATTATAAAGCGAAAAATGACCCAAACCAGGTTATAATCGAATAATTTGGCCAAGAATTAGAGTCATTCCTTATAATTTAATTTTAAAATAATTAAACAACTGTAGGTGTAAAATTATGCTGCTTTTTATGAGTTCAAATTTGCAGCTCAATAATACATCCCTAGTAACGGGTGATGTTTAACAAGGGGAGGTAATAACTGATACACAGATCTAGCAGCCATGATGTTTGTTTACATGAGGTAAGATCGAGCTACTGTTTGAAGTTAAAGGTACATTTATTAAATCTGGAATTTTCCATGAATCCCAAGGACTGGAAATGAGGGATTGCATGGATACAGATGATTCAGCTGGTTGTCAAGGGAGTGTGTCCCCATACCAAATCAGGTTATTGAGAAATAATTTGCGTTCCTTTTTGGAAAAAAACCAGTGAGAGACTAGAATACAAACAAAATTAAATTATTAACCTTTAGCCTTGTGTAAGTTAGAGATTTAAAAAAAAAAAAACCACTAATCAAAGTATAATTGAATAATGATCTATTATTTGCCTGACATACTTGACATACTTTGGTTTTCTGAAAATATTTTCAATAGTCTTTAAGTTGGAATAATATTTTTCTAGAAGAGAGACATTTTTTTTATTTTCACTTTTGTGGAGATACGGTAAATTGAATATATAACAAGAGGCCAAGAGGCAACATTGCTCACCCGAGCAAATCGGCTTGAAATAAGTACAAATAAGATCAGAATTCAAAAGTTAATGGGGGGCTTGAATTTTAATACTACGTACTTGAGAATGCCTCCATAAGAATACAAAATATAACTTTGCTGTTTTTTTTTGAGAAAAAAAAATAAAGCTTTTTTTTTCCCTACATTTTGTTTGTATTTATTACTTGTAATAATTCAAATTTGATTTTGCGTTGTTTCCCTCTCTACCTCAAAGGGTCATGATTTAAACTTATTAAAATCTTCAATGCATGAGGATGCTAACATGTTAATATGACTAAATATAGCTTTCCTGTTCTTGGGATTGTTCCCCTTTATTTTTTATATAAAACTTTAATCCACCATTGAGAACTCACCCTATACTTGGTTGTTCTGATTTGAACAAATTTAATTCTTCACTACAGAAGGGTGCTTCTGTATAAATATCATTAATCATGGCTTTGCAGTACTTGAGAAGAAGATTTTTTATATATATATATTTTTAAAATATTTTTTTTTGTAAAACTTATCTTCCTTTGTGACATCACCCTACCCCTGGAGGTTAAAATTAAAACACACTAGAGTCTTCACCACCTGAGGATGCTTCCATAGAAATATTATTTATATAAATATTATTTATCATAGCTTTGCAGTACTTGAGAAGAATATTTTTTGAAAATTCCCTATATATTCCTATGTAAAACTTATCCTACTCCGGGGGTCATGATTTAAAGTAACTTGAAACTACACTTAGTCTACCTGAGGATGATTTCACATCAGTTTCATCTTTCCTGTTTCAATGGTTCTTGAGAGGAAGCTTTTCCCTGTATATTCCTTTGTAAAACTTTGATCAGCCGCATACTTGAGCTGACATGACGGGGAAAGTGTCATAATTATTACACGGCATGTATATTTATTATGGGGATTTGTGTTTAATTCAAGAGTAAGGTTTGTTTTTTAAGCTTGTGTGTGCTGTTACAATGTTTAACATTTGATATTTAAATATCTCTATTCCTTTTGTTTGTCCGATATGCATATATTCAAGCAATAGCAAAAAATTTTGTTTGAAACGCTCCCCTTACACTTCCGTAGACAGAGTTAGAATTTATGAATCGTGTTTATATTGGACTGGCACAAGTGAAAGACGAGGATAAATTGAAGTTATTTTGCGTGAATCTAAAAGAGAAGTATGTCTTCTAACTGAACTTTGCTGGGGGATCGTATTTTTTTTATCCGCTTTTGCATAATGAGTGGAAAATACCCCTTCTTACGTTGGTAATTTTAATTTATTGTAAAATATTTTCTTATGAAGAAAAAATTAAACCTGCCCCCAGCACTTTTTAAGTACCATGGATCACGATGAATTGATCTATATAACAAACTTTGCACAATAATTGTGTTATGCACTTGTGCCGATGCGATTTTTGTGCAACATTTAAGAATATCAAAAATGTCCGTCACGTGATCAACACAGTCATCTGACATCACAGAAATGCTTAATTATAATACCTGATTAAACTGTTACCTCAAGTTGACTGCAATTTCAAACAAGGAAAACATATTGAAATTCAAATCTAGCTCAAAATAAAATGTATGTTTTAAAACATTTTAAGCCTTCGGACAGCCTTATCTTAACTGCGATTCCAAATTGATACAAATTAATTTGGAAAGCTATTTAAACTACTATAACTTTTTTTTCATGTGAAGAAAACATAAGTGAATATATATTTTCGGGTGAGGGTGGTAACAGGGGATGCAGGGACACTCCTCCAACACTTTTACTTAACAACAATTTTAACTTTTTGGCAGTCAGTTTTCCTTGCTAATACTCCTTCCTTTTAAAATCTATCCTAGAAAAAAGACTGACATATTTTTTTTTTTTCATGGCAACTAAAATTGATAAAAAAAAACTTTTAAAAAAATAAATACGACCTATAAGGTGGATTAACATTTTAATTCTGTATCTCTCTTAATTGTTTTTGGATAGGACTTACTAGTAATTTTAAAAATGCAAACAAGTAATGGGTATTATCATTTTATTAGTGAATCATATAATAAAACAATTATTGCTATATTTTTCGGTCAATACAATGATTTAGCCATCTTCGAAGTACAATATTGTACTCCTCAGATGGCTAAATCATTGTATTGACCTCAAAACACAGCAATAATTGTATAATATATAACTGAGGCAAAAATGTTTATCGCAACAATCTACAACTATATGTTATGGATATATTATATATTATTTCTTTTTTTTGTCCTAAGTTATATAAATAGGGACCGCAGGGGTCCAGAATGATTAATCTTTGACACTTTATTTATCGAAAGTGCGAAATACTTTTATAAGTAATATTAGAAAACAGATTTTCAAAATAATGTTTTGAATAATATTCAACGTTTAGTTTTTCGCTATACAGTCCCATAAAGGAGTTGAAAGGATGTCCCCTTAATATTTTTTATGCAAACATTTCGGGAATTAAAAGTATTTGCTAAATAGTTGTTGAATAAAATAATCTGCTTTTATAAGATAGACAGACATCCTAGCAATGGATAGACATCAGAAGAATTATATGTCAACATACTTACTTATAGCTATACACCGAAATAAAAGATACTGAAATTTACCTATTCTAGATTTTGTGGTATATGATTGAAATTAAGTATTAATATTCAATTTAATACAAAAAATAGAGTAAGAAAAAAAACATATACAACCATTGGTTTATGGGAATAATTATACATTTGAACTTTGTTAGGCTGACCTATCAAACGTAGTATGAGAAAGTATTCTTTACAGGTCAATCTCGGTCATTTAATTATATATGGACTCAATCTTCAAACATTTGGTTTCCCTTTACTAAATTACATTTATGAAAAAGAGATAGCTAAAAAAAATCAAATGTTGACGCAATAATTTTGGAAGTATGAACAATAAAGGGACCCCCATAATTTGATTTTTTTCAAGTTATACATGTATACTGACACATTTCTTGTAATACTGTTAAATTTTACGTGTATACTTGTATTTAAAAAAAAGTTGAACACATTTAAAACAATTATAATTAACCCCATTAAGATTACTGTAAATATGGAAATTTTTGCTGTACATAAATTTTTAGCAAATTTGCGAGTTTATTGCATTCGCAAAAATATTTTTCTTAAAAATAATTCAACAATAAGAAAATGTAACAAAGTAGTGGTCATTCTAAAAATTTTGAAACGTAAAAATTTAATCAACAGCATTTTGACCCAGATTCGCAAAATAAAATCGACGTAAAAATATCCAAATCTACGGTATCTTTTTTCCCAATAACATTTAAACACACTTGTCTGTAAATAAGTATGCTGCAAGTAAATCAACTATTTTTATAAACAAATATTCTTAAGAAAAATTTTGAGTTGTGATTCATCTGTAAGCATTTGGAGGGGGGGGGTGTTAATGTTTGAATAGTATAATTCATAACCTGTCGATGTAAAATCGTAACCATTGCGTTTACTTGCGAATATCACTAATTGCTTCAACTTTTCTGCCGACAAAAGTCGCTTCCAATTTGATAGATGTGGAATATCCATTGTCCAGTTATCGGTATATAAAGCAAAGATGTAACATTCATAAATATGTCTTTTATTTTTTTTCTTTTTATCCTTTCTTTCCTCTGTCAAATATCAGATGTTTTCACTCTTCTCTTTTTAATAAATTTATTCTTAAACTGTAAAACCAGTGTTTGTAAGTTTGTTGAGGCGACCAATTTGGAGCAAAATCGTTACTATATAATTAAAACGCTAAGTTTAAGTGAAACCAATATAGTTAAAAAATTTTATCTCGAAAAAAGAAAGCGAAGTCGTGGTTTTACTGTTCGTAAGTGACGGAGTGCGATCATCGGTCTACTTTAAACACGCTGAAACCGAGGTCCCTTGTCGCAGTAGGTGCTGACACGAAAAATATTCCTCGCTGAAAAATGGCTCTGAGTGTCGAGGTCAAAATTTGTAGCAAAAACCTGCAAATGGTAGCGTCTCCATATGAGTGAAAAATTCTCGAGAGGGGGTTAAAGAACACCTATCAATCAAGTTTCTGCTTTAGCAACATGTGTCTCATTTGTTATTAATCACCAGTCCTGTCTGTCAAAACTATTATCTCCGCACAAGAAATACTCCACAATCCAACAGTCGATGGTCCAATCCCAGCATCTATACCATATGTTTCAGAATCTAAAAAAAACCCTGAACGGTACACTTTTCGACAAATTCCAACAAGCAAATTTAAAGATATGCAATCCCCAGCTTTCGGTGTCGTTGTGGGTGAAATATAATAATTTTATGAAATATTGTGTCAAATATGAAGGCCCTTTCAAATAATGTCATTTAGAAATCATCAAGGATGTTGTTTATTTTTTAAACGTAAGGTTAATCGTGAAGGTCAAGGGGTCAGAATACTAGCATGCTCGGGAATATCTCGTCTCAGGTTATGTACCTGTAAAATCTGAAAGCAACATTTTTTCTAGATGAAAAGGTATAATTTATAAGAAACAAAAAAGTTTGAGGATCACTGATGGTCCCCATATGGCAACATAGCAAAAATTAAACCTCTGCAAATTAAATATATTGGTACTTAAAGTAGGGTTTTCTCACACAAATATGATTGTAAAATATGAAGGTCATAGCATCATCTTTTCAAAAATTAAGGCCAAGAATCAGTTTTTGAAAGGTAGGTTAAACTACAAGGTCAAAGATGTTGTTTTTTTAAGAAACGTCTTGTCACAAGCATTGCATATTACAAGTATGAAACCCTAGCCTATCGTTCAAAAGTCACGGCCGAGGTTAAAGTTTTTTTTTAAAAAGTAGGTCAAACTACGAAAGTTAAGATCAAAATGCTTGATATCCTTATCACAAGAATTAAATATTTGAAGAAAGAACGCCCTAATCCTGAAATTTCAGAAGTTATGATCAAGGTTTTTTTTTTAAGTTGATTAAACTTCTAGGTCAAGGTCAAAGGGTCAAAGTTCTTGGTAAACATATCCAAAATATATAAAAAATATCCAAATTATTTTTTCAAAAGGATTACATATTGAAATCAATAAAATTCATTTTTTTAAAATCTATCTTGTGATTCACAGAAAAATAATTTTTTAATTGTTTTTCTATTCTTAACAATAATATGCATCTTTCCGCCAAAGCAATTTTTAAAATTCATAGTATTTAGATTTTTATTTTTAAAAATTTGCTTTTTCCCATAGATCTCAATGCATTCTTAATTTATAAATTACAGCTTAGTAATTATATTTTTGAAAATTTCTCCTGGTAAATCCTTTTCTACTCTAAACTGCTTAATTTGAATTAGTTTCAGAGTATTTTTATATAGGATGGATACTGAAAGTTAGAAAATTACACATCCTTTTATGGATCGGATACCTTAAGCCGTTGGACAGCCTTGTCATAACTGCATCATAAAGTTATTGAAACTTCAAAGTTTTGGATGGGTTTGATTGACACATCCCAGGACTCTCACAAATAGCTCTGCTATTGTTGATGTTTACGATTCACGGGTGCCTTCAATCGTTAAAATCTGCTCACCAGAACTGTACGGACTGACAATATACTGTATGTATGGTTTGCTTTCGAGCATTTCTAATCTGAATTTTCTGGATTATAGTTTTAATATTTTCCATTTATACACAACAAGATTGCTACTTTTCCCTAGTATGAAAAATAAAATCAAAATTTGTGAAAGTGCAGCATGTGTCAATCCAACCCGTCTAAAAATTTAAATGTTTAAAAACTTTTAGATGAAATAAGATTTTTAATTTATTGTTGTGTGAAATGCTATTAAAATATATATAAGTTGTAATATTACAGAGAAAATATCTTCACCTTTAAGATATTTTTTCCTATATATCCCATGAACTTTTCCTTAATTCATAATTATTTCCCCTTTGAAGAGGGCGTGACCCTTCATGTGAACAATCCTGACTTCCATTTACCTAAAAATACTTTGTAGCAAGTTTGGTTGAAATTAGCTCAATGGTTCTTAAGAGAAGATGAAAATGTGAAACATTTACAAGAAGAACGACAACAACGCCAACGACGACAGACAAGTGAAAAATTTTGATAAAAAAAGCTCACTGTGCAAAATCTTATGTGTGAAAAGAAGAAAACACTCGCTGTGACCTTCAACTCGACTTTTAGATATATCGACGACGTATTGCCAATTAACAATGGTCATTTCCATTCCTACGTCGATACGACATATCCTGGTGAGCTTGAGATAAAAGATACCAGAGAGTCTGACACATCTGTTTCGGACTTGGATATTTATCATTCAGTCAAATGCTTTTCATACGAATTGTTAGTCTATTATTTATACACTGAATTGACTACGGATTTTCCCGCTATTTCCTGATCATGACAAGGAGAACATGGCGGATGTGACCGGTAAGCAAGGGATGTTCACTCCTCCATGGCACCTGATCAAACCTTTGATGTTTCGGAGGTCCGTGTTTGCTCTGCTCCTATTTTGTATTGTTTTACGGACCTTGAAATTGAATACTGTTCATTATCTCTATATTCTTCCTTGAGCCTTCGGCTCAAGTGAGCTAAAAGTCATAGTAAAGGATTGAATTTTCTACCCTTCCATGTCAATTGATGGCATCGTAATATTAGTAGCCTTCTTTGAAATAAAAGACTCTGCATCTACCTCATATATGATATTCCACTAGAAAAAGATGTCAATTGTAATCCACTAAAAAGCTTCAACTTTTCACACACAGCTGTACACAGCTGTACACAATAGTTTTTTGTTTTTGTTTTTTGTTTTTGTTTTTGTTTTTTGTTTTTGTTTGTTTTTTGCACAAGGAAATTTCTTTGGTTGATAGCAAACTACACATTAAAAATGTCATGAAATCTGTAATAAATTTCGACGGATACCTTCAAATATTTTACAAAAGGAGAAATAAATGTGGAAAATCTTTTCTAAAAACATGTAAGATATACACTATTTTAAAGGAATATGTAAGAATAAATTATATTAAAATCGTTAACAAATCGCCTATATTTCTGATAGACAAATGTAATCTGGTTATAATTTTTAACCTTTCAAATAAATTTATGATTGTTTGAATTTCAATGCTAGAAAAATTGCAACATATGAATGCAAAAAGGTAAATTTCTATATTGTGATTACTAAATCAGAAAATGTTTTGTATCATAAATTTGTTTTGGTCTACTCACCATAAAATTATTCTGGTTAATGTTTTGAATCATCCAAGAAAATACACGTAGATAGACACAAAAATCAAAAAGCGCTTTTGGTCTCGTAAATGAAAGTCATTTTTAAAAAACGTACCACAGAAAGACACTTCTGTCTCATTTATTATGTTATATATATGTTATATATATGTTTACAGATATTTCGAAAATATTTTTCTCAAATATAAAAGAAAAGGCATTGGCTCTTTTGATTGTAATTTTTAACTGAAAGAGACAAAAAATTCTTATTCTTTGCTAAAAATAAAGTTAAACATGTTTGAGATATATGTATTTAAGAATATTTCTTAATGTCATCATTAAATGTCAATGAATAGAGATATTTAAACATCTTGTTTTGACTAAAATACATACGTGTTATGATTACTGATACACTTATTATTTATTGTACAATGACATTAGGTATATGGGTTTAATTAGACCTGACGATGATTATCGTTGCGATAATTGCATTGTGTGACCTGATTCCATTGTCTGATCCAATGTTATTTACTTCAAAGTTTTGACCAAACAGCTCCAATCAATTATCAAGAATCTTGTTTTATAGCATACGCAATAACCTAGTTTAAATTGCAACGAATGCATTTTGAATTATTGCTGATACATAATGTGTTATTTATGGATTGCTTTACATGGCTATATTTTGAGAATAAACTAATGCATTTTAGGTTTCAGCAGTTAGATAATTGGTTCGCATAAAACGAGCACCTTTAATGTTTAAAAAAAAACAAAACAGATTTTGAGGTAGGATTTTGTTAAAATAATGGAGTAATTGCTTTCCCACTTTGTCCAAATCTTATTTAAATACATTTGAAAGATTCCAATTTCCGATGTTCACGCAAAAACCCGATGGTCTGCGCTAAACCCTGATATTTCAGGGTCAGTACTGACGCCCAGTTCTCAACCTCGGACCAAAGTCCAATTGCTTGCTTTTCTATTTGACTCACTGCACGTCAGTTGGGTTTTCTAACTTGCCAAAGTACGATATGGAGATACATTCAAGGTTTATGGCGACATACAAATCCTACGCCAATTTCTGATGATGTTGTTAGACCTCACATACAATTTGACCAACTTGCACCCAACTGAATCCTCGCACACAACTCGACTGATAATTAGGGTCAATTCTTGCGTTTATTGAACCGGTTATGGTATACATGTAGTTTTGCATCCAGCCAAAAGATTTATGTTTAGATTTTATTTTTCGTACATCATAAAACAAATACTGTTCAATATTATAAGTAGTAACTAGTGGGGACATCAACACCTCCGAATGACATTAGATCACACTGCAGGAAGACGTTAAAGTCTCATTGTTGGTGAATCGACATGAAATTCAATAATGAATAATGAAAATTACTTTAAAATCAAATATTTTCGTGGCTTGACGAAAGTAAATTGGTTTATGGGATTTGATTTCGTGGTTGAAGAACTGTTCAGTAGTACTTCATATGTAAAATTGTATTTCGTGGCTTTCTTTATACTTTAAAAACCATGAAAATCCCCCACCACGAAAATAAGTGATAATACAGTAAGTGTCCGGTTGAACATGGTATTCTGTATGTTAAATGAAAATTTAAAGAAACTATCCTGAGACACGGTGATACTCTGATCATATGGATGTTACAAAGGGAAGACTTAAACTTGCAACAGTGCATCGTAAAATGTATTGAAATTTGTTCAAAGGATTATCCACAAAATGATATACAGCATTATCGTCATGGTAATTTGTTGCACATTATATTTCACATTTTCTTTTAACAAGACGGCCTCTTTGCCTAGTTGGTGCAGTGGTCATAGTGTTAACTCTAGAATGGTTAATTAAAGTGTTAGTCTTCATGTTCCAGGTTCGAATCCCACTGTAGGGAAAATGCCTTTGAATAAGAATGTATAAATCGACGTCTCTTGTCACAGATCCGCCATTGCTCAATATATAGCCTGAGTGCTGAAAATAAATAATGTAGTTATTAAATTTGCAGCCTTCCTCAAGAGAATGTTTTGGCATCAATCTGAAGAAAATCTTCTCATAACAAATGTTAAAATATTAATAAAACAAAACAAAACACACACACACACACACACACACACACACACACACACACACACACACACACACACACACTCTCACACACACACACACACACACACACACACAAAGCAAGAACGCATCATAACAAAGAAACAGTGAAATATAAAACACTGCATTCTTAGCACTCTATTTCTTAATCATTTTAATATTTTATTTGATATCAAGTGTCGGTTAACTTTCAGAGATCAGTTTCAACTCATAATTAATATCAACTAGCTAAAACACGGAAATTTAAATCATGTGACCAGAATAAATTTTGAAATAGAGAGAATACCAGGAAGTAATATGTGAATGCACAGCGTTGTAGAGCCAGGTTAGACTTATAAGAGAGATAAGATTCTACTACGCAGTTACCATTTCTGCTTAAAGTGAAGGCCCGAAGCATTGCCTCAAAGGAGAATTAAATCATTTTTAAGGGGGTATGTTAGTTTTAAAAAAAAATGTCTGCAAATTTGAAAAAATAGAACTATATTCACTTAAAAAAAAGAATCATTTTGTTTTAGAAAAAAATTTAAAATTAATGTAAAAATACCTTTATGATGCACCAATTTATTAAATTGTGCATTTCATTCAAAAACGAATTTATTTCATCCTATTACAGTGATAACTTCTCGAGGATATCTCAGTAGAATTTAAATTATATTAGTATTTATTTTCAAAACTTTTATCTTTTTAACAATAAAAGTGTCTTCTGTTGAGTAACTTCTCATTTCTTTTTTTTTTCCTTTTTTTTTTTTTTGCAAGGTGTAACGTCTTAAGTGTATGATTTTTTTTTTGAATTCTATGTTCGTTTTTTTTTCACTATTCTATAAAAATTAAGGTCTTCTGTATTTATCGAAAGTTCTTTTTAATTTGGTTTTAAAGACCTTTTTAAAAATGGTTCTGCTGATATTTTTTGTACCCGTTTTCTTAAAGCTACTTCTCCGAAACCGAAATCATACATATAGATATAGCAGTATGTCATTTCTTCTACGAATATTTCATCGGAAGTCTTATTCTATTGAAATGTGAAATAACGTATCCATTTTTAAAGGTAATCAATCCCTTGATATTTATTTGTTGTTAACGTTGAATTGAAAGAAGTCACTGTTGCAATACAAAATATACAATGAATCGTAGTGTCATTGAATTGCAATTTCTAGAGTCTTTAGCAAATAAGCTTGAATCTAAGGTCAAGGTCAAATTTTAAAGACATTCAAAATAAGAAGAATCCCTTTTTAAATATATTTTTAAAAATATATTTGAAAGAGGTTGGATCAATATGTATATATGTATTATGAAAAATTGCTTGAGAGCTTCTCTCTAAAAGTTTTATCATAACTAGTTTTGACTCCGTACTTAATTTCCTGCTTTCATTTACATCTTCTTTGTCTTCAATTGCATGTTTTGGATTTAATTTATGCATGTATCATTTGCATTAATTCATCCAAAACAAATGCTTATTTGAAATTACTTATTACAATGCATTTCAGACTATTCAGTCAATCCAAACGAAATCTTTAAATTCCCATGCTTCCCACTACTACAGTTCTAGTGTACTTCGTAGACTTTAAATTGATTACAGTAATTCATTCAAAACAACTCAAACAAGAAGTTTATCTGATCAGAAAATCGATCTTTATTTATATGCACCTATTGATATGTTACCCAAAGCTAATTCTACTACGCAGTATATTTTGTAATAAACAAAAAGTACGATCATCGATCCCGATGTCAATTCGTAAAGAATAGTGCTTCATTTATTTTCTTACACCTTCTCATATAGTCTAGAATAATATAATAAACAATTATCCACAATTGCTGAAAGGCTTCTAATTGTTCTCTGAACAATTCTTTTTCGAGTCTTTTTGGTTTCCTCAAAAAAATAATGCAGGTTTCCTGAAAAATAATGAAGGTTGAGAAAAAAAGAGAATAAAACTTTTTCCGAATAGTCGAAATTTGACCTCAAAGTTACACTTGGTTACTCTCAATCCAACCACAAATGAATCGATCTACCATTTAGGCCTTTTCTGCTTTCCGACACGAATGAAGAAAATGACATTCAATATTATTTTGTCTAAATTTGAAAAAAGTCTGTGTTTATCAGCTATGCATGAACTGCAAACAATTTATTCATTGATCAGATCTTAAAATACTTTTGTCTTTCTAATTATTCTTTTTTACTTTCATTTTGTTTTTAAATGCGTTCTTGTAATCTACTAGGTCGATATTGAGGACGTTAATTTGTTGTAAATGATACAAAAGTCTCTATTCAAACCATAACATTTTCTAACACAAAAGCATAATCTATATTTAATTAACCAGAAAATGTTTCTGAAGACTGAGTTTTTCCTCAGTAGTATTATTTTAAATCATACTGCATGGTAAAAATTATCAAGAACAGCAATTTTGCGCATCCGTTTTGCTCTTAAATAGAATCATTATTTTTTTTTCTATTTTATTCGAAAAGAAAGCTTTGAAATATATTTTACTGAAACAACAAGGTTAAATTTAACATTGATTTATTTGCATATTATCCGGCCAGGGAAAAATTCCATGTGACCGAGAAAAAACATGTCTGTACAAATCTGGAAATTTAAAAGTAATATTTATTTAGACCAAGTTGTCAAGGAACCCTTTCAACATTTTTCTAGAAGGACAAGATATTTTTATGCATTTACTTTCGCTCCTTTACTTTAATCTTTAATCAATTGCGGTGTTATGTTGACATTTATTCATTATCTTATACGCAAACGATTAAAAAAAATCCTGATGAAAACTTTCCCTCAAAGAAATCAATGACAAAAACATTCAAAGTTACAATGAGAACTCATATATAAACTGTTTCTCTCACTGTAAATAGGATATTTTCCATAAAATCCGTAAAATTCTATAAAGTAGAAAACGAATTCTTCAGAGAGTAATTAGAGGCTACTCAACCTTTTTGTTGTTTTCAAATTATATAATTATAAAAAAAAGACCGTGAGAAAATAAATGAAACACAATCACAAGGATTAGGTCCGGGATCGATCATATTCTTGTTTGTTAAATACAATGAAGTTGTGGAAGAAAAAAAAGCTTTAACATATATACATTGGTGGTGCCTAATAAATGATCAGTTTTTTATATAAACTTTTCTATGGGTTGCTTACGACTTACTCGTAAATAATAAATAATTAGACCCATAAATTCATATTCATTACAGAATTTAAAAAAAAAAGCATTTGCCTTTATTTTCAACATTTTTTAAGCTAAAAAAGAAAAAAAAAATTCATTAAGGCACGAAAATTTTTTTCCATGATAATGTTTGATTTTACAGTTTTCAAAGACTATTCCGTATGCTGAGTGTTGGAGATTTATCCTGTAACTATTATAGTCATTTAATTTACTGGTTAAGGAACTGAAATTGAATTTATTTGCTTGAATATCGATTAAATATTTTTAAAAGCACTGATGTATTAAGATACTGAAGGACCAAAAAAAAAAAACCTAAATATTTGTCACCTAAAAAGCGCGCTTTGTCTGAAATAAAAATACATAAATCTTTAGTGTTCAATAGGATTAATTGATCGATTTAACACTGAGACGACGAAGTTTCGATTCAATAGATTTGCATTGCATAATATGAGACAAGAAAAAAGTCGGTGCAGATATTGAAACTTAAAAGCTAAATCAATGTACACAAAGAAGTCATGGAACATTATGCAAGATTTACAGAAGAGATAAAAAATTATTACGTAGTTATATGCACGATCTTTCCTTCGAGTGTAAACTTGATATATTTTTAAAAGTACATTTAGTAGTTTTAAGATTATTTGTTGATATTCGTTCATTGCAATAAGAGTAATTGGGAAATCTGTGATCAAAATTAAAAAAAAATGTGTGTTGAATATTTTTTTTTAACTGTGAACATCTACAATTTACCAATTCAGGTACTAGTATATCGACGAAAAGGCAATCCAAACCGTGTTAGCACACTTTTATAACAATAGTTTTGTTAATTTTAAATGGCTTTAATTGAAATCGAAAATTTATTTCAAATAAGGCTGACTATCCATTCGGTTAACGTTAAGACGTTCTGAACGATTGACCGTTTCAAAAAATGTTGGTCATACAAAAAGCGAATTAAAAAAATCCACGTTTAACTTGTCTGAGGTCTCAGATAGATGCCTTATATAAAAACTTCAGAAGAGATGTCATTCATTATTGATACAATATTTAAATCTAATCTTGAACTATCGCTTAGTTCATAATGGCTGTTTTATATATGATATCAAAACATTCTACAGGTAATTGCAAAGGATAAAAGAGGCAAGGTACACATTATGTCATCAGCGGATGTTAAGCAATCGATTAATTTAGCACAGTACAGACTGAATAACGCCGTTTAAACAACAATTATCTTTCCAAAAACAGACCAGTGACCCCCCCCCCAAATAATTTCGGAGAGCCTTAGTCATCTCAAAATCTGCTTAAACTGTTGAGTGAGATGCGAAAATTTTAGATTTACTTTTCTCTTTTAATGTTTTTTTTATTTTCAGAGACTTCTGTGAATTATCAATTTTAGTGGGTGTACTTCACAACACAAAATATAACCTTAAATATGATTAATTATACTTATAATGATAGATGTCTATTACGCTACTGAAGTATTCTATTCCAATGGTAGCGTCAAATGTTTGTGCTTTTTTTCCCTCTTAACATGGATTTTGAGGGAATATTATAATGCATATTATGTTTGCATTTGTTTGAGGGTGACCTGTGCGAAGGGGAAGTGACACATACGTAATTTTGTATCGAGATCGATGTTGAATACTGCCTTGATTCATGAATATGCTCTTTCCGAAGAGATATTCTGCTTTAAAATACATGTACTTTTGTTATATTTTGCAATAAGGTATATAAAAAATTCCGACTTATTTAAAAAATCCAAATTTATTTTACACGTTTTCAAAATAGGTGTATATATGAACGCATATATCTTTTATACATTGTTTGAATATATAGAATTATTGTTCGTCAAAGTTGTATTAACTTTTAAATTTTATGTTGAAGAAAATTATTTGGTTTCAAAAGTTTTGCAAAAGATTCAAGTACTTTTTGATGATCAAAATGCCACGTCAAGTAAAATAGGATGTAGTCTTTAATCACAAATTTCTTTTACTCATTATCACCCAGCTGGAAGACAGATAGCAGCCCCTTCTGTCAATCAGCATACTCGGCACGTCATAATAATTTGCCTCTATCTCGAAAAATGGCCGGAAAACCTTATACATATTATCATTTGATGCACTCATTTACTTGTATTTTTTTCAAACCAGTTTGTGCATGCACTTTCTCGGAAACGTTTTGATTGATAGCCATGAACACTTTTACGAAAGTACAGGGGTTTCAATGACGTGTTCACGTTTATGCAAAGAATAAATTACGCAGTTCTATCAGTGAAGAAAATGATGCCATGGGCTCATGTATAATTTACCTGAGAGATAAGATATAAGCAATCTGCTTCGTGTGAAAACTTGAATCTTTTTAAAAGGAGAAACAAAATTTTTAAGGGTATGTTGACATCGAATCTCTTCGTTTTCCCTTTTTCTTTCATGTCAATGCTTGCATTTTTATTTTTTAGTAGAATTAAGTCATTATAACGGGTATACAGCTGTATATATTGAAATTCATTTATTTTCCTGTCTGTCTGCAAATACGGTGGGTATGAAAGGTAGTTAAATTCTATACTTCTTTCAGTTTACGGTTGATAAATTAAGGTTTGTCACTCGTCAGTTTTTGAGGTAAAAATTGTCATAACCTCAGACCTATTTCATGGTTACATCATGTTTAATCAACACTTAATTATTTTTTTTTAAAAGCCGCTCAAAAAAAAACTTTTTTGGAGTTCATTTCTTTTGTAACAAGGATATTTAGAATACATTTCTTGATGTGCATAGATCTTATTTCTTATATTGGAACTTTGGTTCATATGTTTACACATAATAGGTAATTTTACAAACATTTCATACATTTTTGTCGACAAACTCTATAACAAATTAAACTGTCGCATGTCAAACTGTAGTTGTAGAGAAAAAGTAAACATAACATTTATTTCATTTGAAGCCTGGTTCATGATCCTGGGTCCTTATCGTCTTACAATGAGTTTGAGTACATGTACAAATGGACGCCAATGTTCCTACATTTTGCTTTTTTATTCGTAAAAAATGTAAAGAAATAGAATTATTCAATTCGAGTAGTGTTTTTCATTACCTTGAAGCAAAAGGATTTCTACATGAGAAGAAGAAAACAGTTGCCAAATCTGTTTCATATCTGGGTGGTTCACTAACTATTGATGTTAAATAGCAAACTATGAACTTAACTGAATGACAATCGATATGACATTTCCATCTTCAAACTTCAAAATGATGTGCGCCTGAGTGGCGCGGTGACCCATTTAGAGCGTCTGCTCTAGAGTCGCAGAGTACGGAGTTGATCCCTACGTCGCGGGTTCGAATCCTACTTTGGGACGTGGAGGCCGGTCCTTTAGATTAAACGGTATAAAACGATGTCCCGTGTCGGGGTAGGTGCCGCTACATACGAAACAGATCCCTCACTGCTCAATGGTCGTCAGTGCTGAGAATAGGACAAAATTTGCAGCTCTCCACCCGAAAATGGTGGCGTCTCCATATGAGTGAAAAATTCTCGAGAGGGACCTTAAACAACATACATGCCAACAAACAAAAAAGTATGTGTAAGTCTCCAAACGCATATGATTCTTTAAAGTCATACTCTGAGAATGATCTAGTTTTAACTTGAGGAAGGCTAAAATTATGTTTAAAAATAGCGATGGTTAATGATGACTTTGAAAAATAATCCTGTCATATTTTTATACTCAGACAATGCACCAAATTCTCCTGCAGGACAGAGATGGGTTTCAAAGTCTGCTAATCTGCAACATCCGTGAAACGTAAAATGTTATAATTGCTAACTACTTGTATATTAACCTATCCATTGATTTTCAATATTTCTCATTAAGGTAATCCAATCTTCAGGTTCTGAAAATCAGGCGCTTAATAAAAAAAATAATGCCCACAAAATGACCAAAAACTCCCAGATTAATGCGTTTTAACCACAGTAATTCTTCAAACATCGATCTTTAAATTTGATTATTTTATACTATGCATTTTCTCATTGAAAGTTTATCAACAATTTCATTTTAGGATAAAAAAAATTGTAGGTATCTAGGCTTTTGAAGAAAATAGCATGATTTTTATACTTAGACGGTACTTTACAATTATTTTCTTCTGTTTACTAGCTTCATTCATTTTCAAAATTAATGCTTTGTGTATAAAGCTTTTCCTATCGATCATTACAAAACATTTAAAATTACTTCTAATTAAATATCATGCTAATACTCATATGTGTCTAAGTCTAAATTAAAGGAAATTCATTTTTTTTTTTGCTTAGGATAACTCAAATGTAATCACTTGTAAGGGTTCATGAAAAAAATTAAAAGACAGAGGAAATTTAACATTGAGAAATTGCTAATAAATAGTAAAAATAATCATAAAATAAGCATAAATTTGAATAGAAAGGCTGGTTAATTTTTCTTTTGTTAAACGTCCATACACTCAGATAGATACGCTTACACCTGCTGATGAAGGGCTGCAAATTTAAACCTCTAATCGGCACCCAGTGCCGAGCCATTGAGCAGAGAGGGCTTTTTTCACTTTCTTCAGTTAATGCATCTCATCCCACAGTGGGATTACAATCCCATATGTAAAGATGATCTCCACTAACGATATGTACCGTATAGGGGTTAACTTGGCGGGTGTAAAATTTGGCGTTTTGTCTGCTCAAAGGTTTGTCAATAATTTTGTTGACGCATGATTTCAGCTCTTTGCAGATAGACACTAAGAGTACTGACTATTCAAGCGATTAAATATTTTAGCGGACTTTCATCAAGACGCAAAAAAAAAAAAAAAAAAAAAAAACCAAAATTAGCAGCCCGCTAAAATAACCCACTATACGGTATCCAATACTATAACGTTGGCTGAAGTAGAACAGAATGTTTTGGATATCAATTTCAAGACTTCTTAAAAGAACTGAAACGCGGTGATAATTAAGTGACCGAAACAGCATTTTCCCATTAATGATTGTATGGTACGTTTGAACATATTTGCTTTTCTTGATGACTCTCCTTCCTTTAAAATTGCATTAGTCCTGTCGGAAGACGATACAAGCACATTAAACTTATTCTTTTAGATTTTGATTGAGATGTTTCCTAATAAACACAGTATGTACAATTTATCGTTATCTCTTTTTCTTTAAATTTGTTGGGAGTTACACCCCCAAAAAAGAGAAGGAATAAATAAATACTAGTACACATGTAGCTACTACATGTACATGTATATCTTACATGTACATGTATATCTTTTTAAAGGCCTGTTTCTAAAAAAAATGCAATTTTTTTTTTATTTTTTAGGCAGTTAAAGAAAACAGAGTAAAAACCGAGGAGTGTCTCAAAGTGTCAAATATCATATGATGGAACAAGAAAGTTTAGACCCAATGATGGTTGAAGAAATTTTAGACCCTTTTTGTGACCCAGACAACCCCAAAAAGGTTACCTTTAAGGATGTTGAGGCAGCTTCAGATGTTATCAAGGACGACCTCCTTAGCCCTTGTGCTGTAAGACATACATATTATATTTTATGTACAAAACAGTCGGAATTTGTTCACGCGGCAATTTTGCTTACCTTCTACAAATGGATGACAATATTCTTCCATTCCCAGAGAATGTGTCTGGATTCAACAGATTCCGCTCTCTCGCTCTCTCTCTCTCTCTCTCTCTCTCCCAGTATATTTGCATAATTAGTAATTTTTTTTTATTTTTAGAAATCTCGAATTTCTGAAATACTGAATGTAAAGGAAGAATGTACTTTAAGAAAGAATTTCAACAGCGGACAGGGAGGTACTGTATTTGCTACATAACATGTACCGTAATATTTTGAAATTAAGCCTGAAATTATTGCTTAAAGTACTATGAGTTGTATTTTTGGAAATTTTGAATTGCTGATAAAATATATTATTATGATCAATTTGTGTGTAATAAAACCTTTATGATAAAATTATGTCAGCATACAGATTTTCATTCAACTTTCAAAATATTTTTTTTTGCCATTGTGGAAAAAATCAAATTATCTTTTCGTACGTTATGATAAGTTAGAATTTTTTAGGATATTTTGCCCATTTATGTGAATTTTCTATTTCAGTTTCAAAGAAAGAGGAGCAAGATATTCTCTTATGATGCTTAATGAAGTAAAGCAACATTTTCCTTCATATCTATGTTATATGTAAAAAAAATGATATTCTCCCTTTTGCATATCTTAAATAAAACTCAATGGACAAGTAAAGATTGAATAAGTGTTTCTATTTTTTAATTTCCTGTAATATAAAGACGTGTTTGTATTTTCATAAAATGTATCTATTTCAAAACATGAAGTCAAAGTCTTCGAAATATTTAATTTTATATATAATTGTAATCCACTATATATGCGTTTGATTTCAATATGATACTACCTGCAATAATGTAGCCCTCTTCTTTTTTGGGGGAGAGGGCTACATTATAGGATCTCCCTAATGGTGCAATGCGGCAGCGATTCACTCCCGCACGGATTTCAGCTCAAATTGTTAGTAAACGGATATTTTATTTATATGTCTTACCTGGACTTCCAAAATGTAGTTATCCAAGACATAAATCGATCCAAAAATATGCAGAACAATCCATATATCCGTACATGAATTTTTCGTGTATGTCAACATCGCAACTTAAATTTATCCACCATGTTTTCTGTCCTAGACAGATTTTATTTTGGGACAGCAAAAGAGATTATGGATTTATAGGGAGCGGATTTCTTTGGAGTTACCTTGTTTTAAGCCAAAATATCTCTGTTTACGAAAAAATAACACATTTTATTCATCAATGTTTTGTTACTATTCATCACATTTATTTATAAACATCGACATTTGCTTTATTGAGTTTTTCTAAATTTCAAGCACAAGTCTCGGTACGTCACCATGAACTGTCATGGCTGCTAGGAAGGCACACAGATTTATTTTTACATGGTTTTTGCGTTTAACGGGCTATGGTGTCGACAGTGAATAAAAATTTCGCCTTATTAGAGGTTAATTGTAAAAACAATTTATTCTGCATGCAGTCGCCCGTATCTAAAAAATATTTTTGCACCATTACGGAGATGCTGTGGAATTGTAGCCCTGCCAGAAAACATCAATAAAAAAAATCGGAGAGGGATACATTTCCAGGTAATATATGATACATGTAGGAAAAAGGACTTTTTCGGGATTTTTGTTTTCCACAGGAGCAGAAGAAGAAAGGCGTTATAGCGGCCAGTCCCGGTAACCATGCTCTGGCTCTGGCCTATCATGGCTATTGTTTAAACATCCCAGTGACCGTGATCATGCCCACTATAGCACCAATGATGAAAGTACAAGCCTGCAAACGCTACAAAGCCACGGTAGAAATTAAAGGGCATGATATTTCAGAGGTCAGTTTACACAGAAGTTGAATCCTGTGAGAGAACAGGGACCTTTGTATTATCTTGAAAAGAGAACCTTGTGCTAAAATGTGTTTCGAAATAATGTTTCTTTATTAATTTTTTACATAAGAAAGTTATATAAATGAAAATAGAAAATTGACTTTTAGGGGATGTTTTAATCTCTGTTATATTGACAAGCTTCAATAATTTTTTATTCATATTTTAATATTTATCAAAATATTTAATCCATGATTGACCTTACATAGTTAACAAATTGTGCTCCCTATGGGAATGCATAAAGTATTTAAAATGATTTCGTACAAATTTCTAGATAATTGAAGAAATGAAATTGCTTGATAACTTTGTATTGAATATGCTTTTAATTTTTCGACACTTCACATTTTTTGTTAAATGTCCAATTTCGCCTAGCAGCATCTTCCGTACGTAGTTTTGTAAGCCAATAATTATAATTACATGAAAAATGTAGCATTGTATACGCTCATTCATCTCTACTCCTTAGAAACGTATTCAAGGTTACGCGGCACTATTTTTATTTATTTTGTTTACTCTTAGTCGAAAAGGTTTGAAAGAAAGAAGGTAAAGAAAAGGACTAGTTTACATCAATGGGTATGTTTATGGTTACATTTTTTTTTCAAATAATAATTAATAATAATTGTTTATGAATAAATGAATGTATCGACAATAAATTTATAAAAAAAAAATAAAACACTAGATTGTTAACATGTAGCACACTTTTTTTTTTTTTAAAATACCACCCTCATATCATAGCCGGGCAGGGAAAAATGCGTGGGATGTGAAACAAGCCCCTGATGTGGAGGGTGGTCTACCCTTGGGGGGGGAGGGCTGATTGCGGGGGCGGCCGTGGCTCTAAAGCACCTCAAACCAAATGTTAAAATCATTGTAAGAATAGCATTTAATCATATTCTTCCACAAACACTGAAAATAGATAATAAAAGGCTATACTATCTATACTATACTATATATACTATACTATACTATACTATACTATACTATACTATACTATACTATACTATACTATACTATACTATAAAACTATACTATACTATACTATACTATACTATACTATACTATCTATACTATTCTATACTATACTATGCTATGCTATGCTATACTCTATTTTACTCTCTCTACTCTAATCTACTATATGCTATACTATACTAAGATTTAACCATCGAATAATATTGTGGTAAATAATTAAAGGGATGAGGCGGAAAGATGTCCTAGTTTCTCCAAAGCAAGAGAGATGGGAAAACCAACAAAAGTTGAAGTTATCTCCTCTATCGCAGAGGGTCAAGTTAATGATTTTTTCGAATTTTATAAAAGTTCTCACCAATTAATTCAATTCTAATTAATTGCATACAACTGAACAGAATCCTAAATTGCTTTGCACTATACAATCATTGACCAAAACATTGTAATTAGGTTTGGCTGTACCAACAGTTGGAGTGAATGCCTTTGCTACAGCCAATGAATTGATTGACAAAATGATTACAGTGAAGTAAGTGAAAATACAATCTCAATCAAATAATGAAGCGAGTTCAAATAAAACTTCATTTTAATTGGAATAGACCCTTCATCTCGTTCTCGCACATTTTATTTGTCGCTCGTGAAAGGCATAAAAATACGAACAGTGAGTTGAAAGGTCAAATTTAAATTAGGCTGATAATTCATATTTAAAATTGAATTTCAAAAATAAATCAAAGTTATTTCATTTGTGGGGAAGAGAATATAGATCTTGCTATCCTGCGTCTGATTGAAATAGAGAAAGCTATTGTGGAAGGCGCAGGCGCAGCAGGCTGGGCCCCCATTATGAAGGACTACTTCCGGAGTTGGCAGAAAAAAAGTCAGATGATAAATACCATTTAATAAGGCTTAAAAAAAAATAAGTTTGTTTTCCCGTAACATTCCCAAAAAATCAAGGGTCGGTAGGTCGGATTTTTTTTTTTTTTTTTTCTTATGAATGGGCAACTCCCCGGACCAAAATCCAGGTGAATTTTCGTGGCCCCCCATGGAAAAAAGGCTGCCAAGCGGGAGAAAACAAACCAAAAATTGGGGGGAAAGTTGTTCAAAAATGATTTTCTTTATAGCGAGCGCAGCGAGCTGCGAACGACCTCGCGAAGCGGCTCAAAAGAAACGTTTAAGAACAAGGAAATTTGGGTTTAAATTTCATACTGTTTTTTTTTGAACATTCCCCCGTTTCCCGACTACCCCAAAGCCTTTGCCGAATTTGCCGAATAAATAAATAAATAATAACGTAAAGCATATAACAACTTTCATTTGTAAAATTTAAAAAAACAAAAAATACTCTGCAATGTTTTTGACAAAAATTGCACTAGTTCTATAGTTTTAAACGACGCTGGCTGTCTCCGTAAGCTCCGACGAGCTTTGTGACGTGTATGACGTACGCTGTGGGATATCCGTGCGGCTTGACGTTCGAAGTGGCTGATCTCAAGTGTTTTTTATGGGAAAAGCGGGCCCCCCCAACGGTACCCCAAAAAAAATTTTTTTAAGGTAAATGTACCTATTTACAAATTTTTTGTTCAAATTAAGCTCAAGCTATTTTTTTTAAAATTTTAAAAAATGGAATCAGCTGATTGATAAAAATTTTTCCATTTGTCAGAAAAAAAAATCCACCCTTTTTAAAAGGGGGTTGGGGACGGCCAATTTTTTTTGTTTTAATAAAATTTAAACTTTGAAACATATTTTGGGGCACTGATAATAAAAAATCCCCAAAAATTGCATAAGATATTCAGTTTTTATGTCATTTTTTTACATTTCAAAAAAATTTTTCCCGAAATTTGATCTACCTAGAAACATTATACAGTTATTGACTGGGAATGAGGGGGAACATTTATTTTTTGCTCCTGAAGGTGAAAATTTCCCCGGCCGAAAACCCTTCAGTCTACTTAAGATTTAATCAATACTCACTATACTATCAATTTTTTTTTATAATATTTTGGCTTTATAGTAAATTAAAAAATAGTTGAGAAAGAACAAAAATAATTATATTTTTATTACATCACAAAAATTATTTATCACAAAACATACTTTCCCTTCTTCCTTACCTTAATGGAAGCAACAACTTTTGCTGTTCTTAACTTCGGCTATTTCCGTGTCCACGATACTAAACGATGATTAATTATTTTTAACCTAGCAGTGACGTTGCGGACTAACACTTCTTATGTTGGCCCGGCAGGCCAGTCAACAGTGAAATTGTTAGACCGATGTAATAAACATTTCTTTTGTTGGACTTTTTACAAGCAATAAATGTAAGGAAAGCTATGTATAAGGGTATAACAAAGATGAATACTATGTGCATATAGTTAATTAATACTGTTATGGCATTTGTAAATAGGGTGGTAGTGGTACTGTGTGGTGGAAACATTGACACTCCGGTCCTGGGTCGTGTGATAGAACGTGGGCTCGCTTCTGATGGACGTTTTGTTAGATTTAAGATCATAGTAACAGACCGACCTGGAGGAATTACTTATCTAATTAATCTACTGTCAGACCTAGGAGTCAGGGTAACTATACAAAGTTTTACTGTCATTCATTCATGTATGCACTATGATAAGATAAACATATACGATAGATAAAGCAAGGGCATGTCATAATAATACATACTAGTAGTTTAAAATCAGTTATGTTATCTATATCAGAGATAATAAACATGTCATTTATAATAATATATGCTGGATAAATTTTTTTTTAAATTTCTTTATTTGCAGCATCCATGATATATTTCATGAAAGAGCATGGCTGAAATCAGATGTATTTTCAGTTCAGGTAATTAAATAAAGAGACAAAGACATCTAACACGTATATTGCACTAAATATTACTTTTTGGCTATTTCACAAAAGTTAAAAATGCATAATGTAGGATCGTTTTCATCTGATATTTTATTAAATCTATTTCGTGTTTTATATTCTAACATATATACAATAAAAAACATCAGGCACTCTTGAAAAATAATCAGATGTCCTTCTCCCGACCGACTTGTTAAAATGGCCAAGCAAAACTTAACTTCCAGGAAGCAATTATTTTTTTTATGTATTTCGGGAAAAAAAAAATTGAAAATTCAACAATGTTGTTGAAATGTTCTTGAAAATAATTGTTGCCTACCTACAGACCCTTTTTTTAACCCTGAGTGGGAGAGGATTGCAAGCAGTGGTATGTAAACCCACTGACAATAGTTTAACTCTGTTTGATATGAAGAAACAAAATTAAGATTAAGTGAATTGAAAAATGCCATTTATTTACATTATAAATGACTGTATGAAAAAACACAAAATATCATGCATATAAACATATAATGCAGAATCAGAAAAATTGAACAATTGAAAATATAATCAATTTTGTTTCAATAGATATCAAAGGTGGGGTATAAAAATTCGCAAACACCACAATCGTACATATTTTTAGCAAACTAAAACATAATCATGACAAACTATTCTAAAAGAACATGTATCATAAAAAAAACCAATTAAAGATAACTATGCTGACACGGCAATAATTACAGATGGTGTTGGGGCGGGACGGAGGGCAGAATTTTTGTTTGCGCGTTCACTGACAAGGCTCTGTGAGGGAATGGTGAAAGGCGTGAGAACCCGCGCGCATATCTTAGCATCCGACGGCCGAGCCTATAAATCATATCAATTTACAGAAAAATCTTCGAGAATTGCTTTAATCTCACGGATAAGAAATTTTGGGATTAAGAAACTTAATTGATAGCATGGGTCTGCCGTGTCAGATGTTTTACATAAATTAATTTAAGGATGTAAATTAAATATTTATGTAAACCCACTGACAATAGTTTAACTCTGTTTGATATGAAGAAACAAAATTAAGATTAAGTGAATTGAAAAATGCCATTTATTTACATTATAAATGACTGTATGAAAAAACACAAAATATCATGCATATAAACATATAATGCAGAATCAGAAAAATTGAACAATTGAAAATATAATCAATTTTGTTTCAATAGATATCAAAGGTGGGGTATAAAAATTCGCCACATTATTGTGTTTACATAAACGCAATAAACCCCATCCTTAAACTATTGTCTTCTAATGAATTGTTAATATTAATGCACAAACATAAATACCACACAGTTTCTTCAAAGACGGACAAGATGCTCCTTTATAAGTGATAGAAGGATCTAGTTCAAGCTCCATTAACCAGCAGTGTCCATAACACGTTATAATTAAGTTCACGATCCTCTGTCCTATTTCATCAAAGTTTCTAACATCATTATTACGGCCAACCAGAATCAAAAAACAAATTATACATTATATAAACACAACCAGGCGAATAAGTCAGAGGCCCATGTCCCCGTGACTTATAATTAATGTCGAAGAAAAATGAACGCAGTTGTAACTCCATTAGGTTTAAGTCAGAGGCCCTTGTCCCCATGACTTACATGTAAGTTCGAAAAATCAAAACAGTCCATCCTTTATTTGTAAGGTTAAGTCAGAGGTCCCTGTCCCCATGACTCAAGTTTGAAAATCAAAACATTCCATGCTATATTTATACGGTTAAGTCAGAGGCCCATGTCCCCATGACCTAGGTTTAAAATTCAAAACAGTCCATGCTATAAAGGGAAATTAAATATAAATCTGGAAACTTATATTCGCTATGTCCAAAAACCAGCTGATCGTAGTATGTGTTGATATTTAGTGCATAATCAGAGGCCCCTGTCCCCATGATTATACTTACTGCAGAAAATATTTAGATTTTCAAAACAGGTATGCGTATGTATTTCTTGTATGCGTCGGAATGCCATCGTCCCATCTGTTTAATCTTTTCGTCTGAAATACCTATTTCGGCCGCTGACGTTGCCGCACCAATTCGAAAACTGAGTTTTATAGAGTTTAGAATCGAGACCCGACCACTTTAAAGACATTTGTAGAAAGTTTGTAAATTGTTGCCTTTGGATTCCATGACCATCTGGGTAAGAAAAAAGGGGACCCATGACTTGACCCCTTAGTGTAATAAATGACAACAGTGCTTGCACTGGACAGAGCCCTTCATTGGAATTACTAGCCTGTAGAAACAAGGAGGGAATATGTCGGCCAGAACTGTGCTTGAAAGAATCAGGTCTAATTTCTAGGCCTTCTAGTGTGTTTGATTCGTCTCGAACAAGTCTAACATTTTCCAGTAGCAAAACATTACCTCTGTGATGTCGAGATGTGATAGTTATTTCCCCCACTCTTAAGAAGGCATGGAAGGCCAACAAATACATTGATTTTAGCATGCTGCGCTGGTAAAACGAGATACCTAAATGATCAAGCGAGTCAACTAAATTTCTTAGAATAGACGGTGTTATAGGCAGCCTCGTATCCCCTGTACCTGGTTTTAACTTTTCATACCCTTGTAGCATTTTGCGAATTACAAAAAGCTGTGTTACGTCTTGATAGCCCTTTAATTTAAATATATATCCTAGAGCTGATAGATAACTTTTCAAGGTCGACGTCGCCATGTTGGATTGAAAACAAAAGGCTTCAAAAAGTGCGACATGTTGAGATGATGGTGGTAAGATGGGGACATTTGGATATTGGTTGAACATGAAGGACTTATAACATGTAAAAGCTCTATCGTATGATGACCTAGACGCTTTAGAAAGTGAACTCTGCAAAATGAAGTCTGCTAGGTTCTTTAAAGGTTGAGCATTGTTGGAGATATTGGTGTCGGCACTGGATTCATAGATGGGAACCCCTCCTTGAATTCTTGTACCTGTAAGCGAGAAAGTTTATCTGCAGCAACGTTAAGTACACCAGGGACATGACTTGCCTTAAATAAAATGTTAAACTGCATTGTCTTGACGACAAAACGCCGCATTAATTTCATAATAGTTGGATCAGTAGAAGTTTGTTTGTTAATAATGTACACTACAGCTATGTTATCAGAATAAAAATTTACACAGGAATTTTGCAGGACGGGGCCCCATAAATCTAAGGCCAGTACAACAGGCAATAGTTCCCTGACTGTAATGTGTAGCTGGCGCCACTTTTCAGGCCATTTCCCACAAAACCAGTTCGACTGAAAAGTACCCCCAAAACCAAGGTCACTTGCATCTGTATAGAGGGATAGTATTCCAGAAGTAATCCATTTATCTTCTAAAATTAAGGATCTGCCATTAAAATGGTTGATGAAAATTGACCAGGCCTCAAGGTCAGCCCTAGCTTCCTTATTCAAGTACTTCTTAAAGTGCGGTAATCTTAAACCTTTGGTGAGATCTATCAGTCGTCTGAGAAATGTGCGCCCAGGTAATACAACAGAACATGCAAAATTTAACAAGCCAATAAGAGACTGTAAGTCGCGTAGTGAAGCTTTTTTCTTCCTTTTGAAACTACTTAGTGTTTCTTGCAATTTGAGAAGCTTGTCAGCTGGCAATCTTAATTCCATTTTTTCTGAATCAAATTCTAAACCTAAAAATGTAATTGTTGTTGTGGGATATACTGTTTTCTCAGATTTAATGGGAACTCCTATATCTTTGCACAGGTTCAAAAAGTTTTCCAGCGAATTTAAACACTGATTTGTGTTGGCTGGACCAATGAAAAGGAAATCATCTAAAACATGTACACAGGAAGCATTGTAATGATAGTCCATAACCCAGTGAAGTGATGAGCTAAATTTCTCAAAAAGATTGCAGGAATAACTAAGACCCATGGGTAAAGTTTTATCAAAAAAATAATAACTTCCTATCGTAAAGCCTAGTAATTCGTGATCTGAAGGATGAACAGGAATGATTTTAAATGCATTCTCAATATCAGTCTTCGAAAATAAAGCCCCCTTGCCATACTTTTTAAGAATTTTAACCGCGTCGTCAATTGTCTGATACTTGATGGAACAGATTTCTTGAGATATTCCGTCATTAATTGACTGACCTTCTGGGTATGACAAATGATGGATAACCCGGAATTCGCCAGGTTGCTTTTTGGGCACTAAGCCTAAGGGCGAACTTTGAAAGTTAGTAAATGGTGGTTCTTGAAACGGACCAGCAGCTCGACCAGAGGCTAATTCCTTGTTTATTTTTTCTTGAAGAATGTCTAAATGTTGCTTAGCGGATTTTAAATTGTCGCTAAGCCTGCGATATCTTTTACCCTGAAAAGGTATTTTAAATCCTTCTCTAAAACCTAAGACCAGGAACTCCCTATCAGGTATATCGTAATTTAATAGCCATACATGTAACCTATCAGGGTTAACTGGGGTAACAATTTCAAAATTTTTATTTTGTTGATTTGGATGTGGACTTTGTAAATTCTGTCGGACCATGATTACTGCTAACTCTTTGTCTTCCTCTAGCATTTGCGGTTGATTTGAGGGAAGTGGGACAGACCTTTCTACTGTGCTCTCCCTCGCAGAGCTGACAAGAATGGGAAAATTTACACTCCTTTCTGTTGCAAATTCCCTGCTCGGAGTTGTTAAAGTTGAAACAGAATGACTTCGTGTAACCCCCTTTCCCTTTGATATTTGTGAAGGGACGAAAAGTAGTTTTCTGATATGTTGATTTATACTTTGCTTGCAAACCGACAGCTAAGGCCTCCTGATACAACTCAATGTTAACGCGATCCCACTGAAGCTCCCCAGGAGAAATTTCTCTCCATTGTCTAAAAGTTTTATCGTAATTGATTGCTGCCGAAGCAGTTGACTGATCAGCCAGCTTTTGGACAATATTGGCATATTTCATTAATTTTGATACCTCGTTTACATGTTTTTCACAAAAAATGCTGACGAAAATATGAAAGGCTGCCAACCACTGTTGGACGGATTCAATTTTGCATGGATTGTTTTCCTTAACAAAAGTCAAACCTTCATCTTTTTCTTCTACAGAGAATTTTACGTTTTTTTTAGTTGGCTTGAGTAATGACTCGAACTCTACAAATTCATTTGCCCAAATTTTTGCTTTTGTTTTTGCGTCAATCCCGAGTGATAAGGGTTTAGAAATACTGTCTGATGTATGTATTAGCGAAAAACTGTTACCATCGCTAGCCTGGGAAAGCGGCTCCGTGGACGTGCTTGGTAATTCCTGAGGCACCTCTGGAGCTTTAACTGTGTGCTCCTCGCTCTTATCATTCATTGCCGAAAGGACCGCGTCAACAGAGGCTGATGTTGTCTGCTTTCGACGTTTTGCCGGGCCTGAAGTCTCAGAGGATGGTGTGTTCCCGGTTGTAGTGCTCTTTGGTCTTTTCTTTTTGGGTGGCATATTTTGGCCTACAAAACGAGACACCTGTCTTAAGAATGAAGACACTCATAGTTCAATACCTTATCTGCCTATATACATGTTGAATTGACTTTGCATATTAACATGAAAAAATTTTAAGTATTAAAATGCCCTTGATCGCCAAATTAAGCTTCTAATGGAAATAATTTTTCCAAGCCTTATGGTGCCATAGACAACCAAGGACACCCAAATACTTAAGAGTGCAAAAGTTTCGATAGCAGTCAATTCACTGAGGCCAACCATAAGCTATAATGACAGATCACAAGGAAAATAATCAAGAAATAGCCAAAGCGCCAGATCATTTACACTTGAGCATAATTCTCAGGTGTACCATACATCAGCGTGTAGCGACACTTCACACATATAAGCTGCTAGCCATAACATAAAAGCAACTGCTCAGCTGTACATATTACAGCTCATAGCGACATATCGCAAACATCAAGATGCCATGTGCATCAAAATGAGCAGAAGCCGTTTCTACTGTGACATATCACAGTGCATATATAGTGACAGATCACTAAAACGATGCCATGTGCATCAAATGACTAGCAGCTATCGTAAAATGTTCTACACTCTATACACCATAATATTTTTTGGTATGACATCGATATTCAAAATTCAAGTACATGTATCTTGAATGCATAATTACTACAAAAATTAAAATTAAAATAAAACTTATCTCATAACATGAATATGGTGAAGGTAACATGCCATCACTTTTGGATAGCCTTCAAGGAGTGCAATATTGCCCCACGTAGATTCCTATAGTATATCATCATCCCATGTTCTTCGTTAAAGTGAACGCCATCACAAAATATCGGAAATTTAGAGTGTTTAATATTTTTAAGCTTCCAATATTGCACACTCGTTTTCTGTACCAGCAGACATTTCAATTCTCTGTTGAATTTGATCACAAGTTCATTATACGATGTTGTGTCTAAAAGTCGAGTCCTAAAACGAGGCATTAGCTGACAAATTTTCACATGTGCAATATTGTAGCGTGATGCGAAAGTTTCTGCGATGCATAAGAGGCGCAGGCTTAATTCCCTCACAAACGATTCATCTGCTGTTCCATTGTCAACATCATTTCCTCCTATATGTAAAATGAGTACACCTGGACGTAGATCAGCGATTTTCCTTTCTAACATATTTATATGAGCGGAACATGATAATTTCCCACCACTTATTCCAAAATAATTAATCGCCGTTGCGGATAAATTGAAGTTAGCATATTCACAATGTTCTCGGATATACGATTGTAATCTTTTACATGAGAAGATCCCGCAATCAGAATAGATACCATTGTTTTGAAATATATGCTTTCACCAACTATCCACATTAAAAAAATTCAAGAACATAGGGATCCAACATGCCGAGGAAAATAAACATCAAAAATTAAAATCCATACCTTTCTATCCCAATTGAATAGATATGAAGAGATCAACAATTAAAATTACAGCAGAATTTTTGCTTGCGCGTTCACTGACAAGGTTCTGTGAGGGAATGGTGAAAGGCGTGAGAACCCGCGCGCATATCTTAGCATCCGACGGCCGAGAATATAAATCATACCAATTTACAGAAAGATCTTCGAGAATTGCTTTAATCTAACGGATAAGAAATTTTGCGATTAAGAAACTTAATTGCTAGCATGGGTCTGCCGTGTCAGATGTTTTACATAAATTAATTTAAGGATGTAAATTAAATATTTATTACTGCCATATATATGCTTTGTGAATTTTTTAGTGAACATGGACTTAACTCTTCATGTAAATTTTAGTTAATAATTGTATAGGATTTTCATAAATGTAATTTGTGGGTGATGCTGCGCTTTAATAAAGAAAACATATTTATATCTCTTTTTATTATGTTTGTGAATTGTTCGAGAGATGGAGGTATACATGTACATTAACCTTAAAGGCAAAAGCTGTAAAGAATATATTGCTATTGCGCGTATTTGTATATAGTTTTGGATCAATGTTGTTCATATATGTTTGCGAAAGGACTACATTCCTTAAATTCTAAAGATCACATAGTTACCAAACCATCCCCATCCATTGACATTGATGGTGAAAAATTGATTGTTTTTTGCCAGAATTATATATGCAGACTTTAAGCACAGATGATACAAACTTTTGTCAAAAGATATGAAATTAACAACCAAAAAGTTGAAACGTCAAGGAGAGACATATACAGGCGCTTCAGCCTTGCTTTTCCTATGAAAGCGGAGTTAAGTAATGAGAGAAATGAAAATCTTTTTTTTTTTTTTTTTTTTTTTAGAAATTCCGCGGGTACAAAATATAATGATTTTAAAATGAAGTAAATTGATTTTTGTTGAATCGAATGGAATGAAACTTCACACATCAACAAAACAAATATTTTTACATATTATATTGTGACGTAAAAAATTACATATTTATTACAATATTGCTTATTTTACATTTCTAGTGAGTAATATAACGAAGATTGACATCGTTCACAAACTTTCCGAACAACCCTCTCAGATTGATTCTATATATTTTTTTTAGTAACTCTTTAAATTGAATGCATTTTATTCTTTGAAAGAGGTTGGATAAACTATTGGCAATAAGGCAAAAAAGCTTTACGATTTACAGACCTTTACTGTACTTGCTCAGAGAGTATCAGATACAACTCTTCAAATGTTAGCAAAATAGTATTGAAAACAGATTTGCTGGGTCGAACAGTGTCAGTGGCAGCCTCCCTTTTCAAGCACTTGGATATAATTTATAAAATTCATATTTTAAACTCATTACTCAGTATCAACAAAACCACGTAACAGTTGTCATGGGTGATTTATTGTACAAGTAAAGCTAAAGCAAATAAGTAATAAATATAGTCAATCAAAGTCCAACTGGTTACATCCCGTTGGCCAATTAAAGTAATTAAATATCTCGTACATGTACGTGTAGGGTTTTAAATATATCCAAAACATGTACAAAGGTGTTAAATCTAGGATAAAAATTAATGGAATGTCCACAGAATTTTTTAGCTGTAATGTTGGAGTGAGGCAGGGAGAAAATCTTTCACCATTCCTATTTTCAATGTATATTAATGACCTTGAAGATTTTTTATTGAATGAGAATATTATAGGCTTGCAAAGTATTTCAAGATCTATTGAGCATGAATTATTGATGTATTTTAAATTGTTGGTTCTTTTCTTTTTTACGCGGATGATACTGTTATTATGGCTGAATCAGCCGACAAATTACAACATGCAACTAATGTATTCCAAAAATATTGTTTACAATGGAAGTTAAAAGTGAATGTGGAAAAGACGAAGATTCTTGTATTTTCAAAGGGTCCTATGTTAAAAAGAAAATTTATTACGATCATTTAGTTATTGAAAATGTTAGAGAATTTAAATATTTAGGCGTTGTTTTTTCACGCTCAGGTTCCTTCTGTAAAAAAAAAAAAAAACATTTATATGATCAAGCACAAAAAGCGATGTATGGCATTATAAGAAAAATTAGGCAATTTAGTTACCAGTTGACTGTCAATTTGATCTTTTTGATAGAGTTGTAGTACCGGTCTTACTATATGGTTCTGAAATATGGGGCTATGAAGATCTTGATATTATTGAACGTTTGCATCTGAAGTTTTTAAAGTATTATTTAATTTGAAAAGTTCCACGCCATCATACATGGTCTATGATGAAACAGGTCGCTTTCCTTTGTATATCTCGGTGTATTGTAGAATGATTTCTTATTGGGCAAAGCTTTTTTCCGGCCCACCAAATAAAATTGTAAATGTTTTATACAAGCATATGTTTAAACAGTATTGTGATGGAAACTTAACAAACCCATGGTTAGATTGTATACAGAAAATATGTAATATGTGTGGTTTATCAAATGTATGGTACGAACAGGCTGTCAATATGAATTGTAAATGGACTCATGCCACTGTGGAACAAATGTTACAAGATCAATTTATCCAAAAGTGGTCTAGTGACGTAAATAACTCTTCAAAAGGACAGATCTACAAAATATTTAAACAAAACTTTGGATTCGAACGTTATGTTGATAAGTTATCTCCTAAATTTAGAAAAATATTTATAAAATTTCGTACTGCAAATCATCATTTACCGGTAGAGACTGGAAGATGGCATGGTATACCACTGTGTGATAGAATATGTAAACTTTGTAACAGTACTCAAACTGCTGAGGAATTTCATTATCTATTAGAATGTAAAACCTTAGCTAATATTAGAAAAAATTACCTGGGTTATTATTATTCACACAGACCAAATGTTATCAAATTTATGGAACTAATGTCAAACAAAAGCGAGAAAGCGAGAAAATGTTGAAACAGTTATGCATGTTTATTTTAAAAATTTACGATGCTGTCTCTCCTCCTTGATATATTTTCCTTCTCATTTTATCGAACTCTTTCCTCCTTTATTCATATGTAACCTTTTTGTTATATAGAAATTATGTACCTCTGACCAGTTTGTATATATTTTGTATATATGTTATTTGAACCCCATGTACCAATCTTGGTTTGGGTGAATAAAATGAACTTGAACTTGAACTTGTCTTTCAGACAAAATGGATATCAATTTTACTTATTGTTAACCCTCCGTTTGTCAGTCCTGTACACGTACTTAATTAATAGATATATCTTTTTGTAAAAGTAGAGGGGCCAAGTATGAAAAAATAACACATTGACACTTTGTCAGAATGGATGAATTGTATCAGATGAATGTTGAAAGCTCGCAGTTCGCGATAGGGAGGCAAATTGCAGTTGATTCGATACGTAAGAACATGCTTTATAAATTAACATGTTCTAAACGAAACAAGCTATTGACAAACAAGTTAATGAAAAAGAATGTCAACAATCTCGTTTGAAATCTTTTTACATGATTTATGATCGATATGATGACCTTTGCAGGAAATACACCTTAAGGAGAAATGTCACGCTTAATTTAAAAATGACTCGTTTTATTTACATATATAATTGCTACTAGTATTTAAAAAAAAAAAATCATATGTCTATCCAACTGTTCTACATTTTATTCGACATGCATATTAATATGTATTCATTTACTTACAGCAAATATTTAACCACGAAGCAACATTTTGCAAATAAAACATGTCTTTCCTTTTTATTGAAAAAATAATGCAAAAAAAAAAATATATTATAAAATAATTAAGAATTAATACCAGTCTTTAAATATTGAAACCATAGTGAGAAAGGGATATCTAAAAGATCTTTAAAATGAAACTTCTGCTGTGGAATTCCTCCTTAACATATAGTCAAATGCTGACAGACCTTTTTACATGAGCTGTTAGGGCATTATTTACATTCTGAGTATCCACGGAATTTTCCCAATCATGATAAAGAGCACACTGCAAGTGTGACCTGTCGGCAGGGAGATGGTCTTCCTCCATGGCACCTGATTTCTGATGCTGTCAGAGGTTTCTGTTTCCCCGTTGCCGATCTGTATCGTTTAAATGGACTTTGAGGATGAATACTGTTCGCATTCTCCAAGATTCATTGTAAATCATTTAATCCTCTGTAAGTCTGTAGACTAAATCTTTCTATACATTTTAAAATTCTCTAAAAACTCTGCTGATTCTTTTCATTTTTTTTCATTTGCACTACTGTAGAACTTACAATTGACTGATTATTTTTTTTTTATTATTTTCCCGTACGTATTATACGAGTGCCTATTTATTCACTCAGTAACGTTATGCCAAATAACCAAATAGTAAACTACTTCTCCAAGCTTGAAAAGTTGTACTGTACAAAAGAATATGTGCATGAACCTCAACATTCCCTCATTTGTGTATATTTTTGTTCGGGGGAGGATATTTTATTTTGCAAGTATGCATTAAAATGCTAAAATTGTTAGTTTTCCACACGTGCAAAGTTGTTTGTTTGCTGTTTTTTTTGGCGTCGTTTTGTTTGTTTGTTTGTTTGTTTGTTTGTTGTTCCTTTGTTTTGTTTTTTTATTTTTTGTATATTCAATACTAATAAGTATCCTGATCAATGGTTTCTTAGAATAATTAATGAGACTAATACCAACGAATTCAGCTGCCGATTAGGAATAAGTAGAACTAGTTCTAATTGTAACGGGGACCGTTACAGATGTTCCCCAAACGCTCCCCAACTCCCTTTTTGTGCAAATTTTCTTTAAAACTTTTTTAAATATGCTTAGTATCGCAGGATTTCATTTTAAAAGCTACAATGATATCAACTTTTTGTCATTTAACGCATTGCACGCAAACGCACATGCATGCACATGCAAGGTGATCATGGCATGTTGTCTAAACCATCAACATATCTTTATATTCCAGAAATCAATAAAAAGTCATAAAAACAAATATTTTACCGTTTTTCAAACGTATTGTTCATTTGACGCATTGTGTGTGCGCTTGTGCATGCAAGCACGTCCTTGCATTCAATTTTAACAGCAGTACAGTGTATCATGTAGGAATCCATTGTACCTATTCATATTCTAAACTTCATCCTGCTTTGTTGAGAAACAAGAAAGATATAAGCATGTAAAGTTTCAGCCAATCAGATTGCAGCACAGGTGGATTTACGTGCTTTCATGAAAATTCTTATATATCGTGCTGTAGATCTATATAATGTGTGACTAAGTTCAAAATTTCAAAGGATTATGACGTAAAACAAGAAAGATATTGAGACTTTAGTTTCAGCCAATCAGAGCGAAGCGCACGTCCATGCGCGTAAGATCCTGCAATTTTGACCATGTCATCTTATCTATACTACTAATATACTCATGCATTGTGAGTTTCAAAAAATTCCATCAAGAAATAGAAAAGTTACGGCTTCATCCATTATCTTGGTAATTTCACATGTTGCACGTGCGCGCTTTTGCCAGCACACGCGCATGTACGTGCTTTCATGATAATTCTTATATATCATGCTGTATATCTTTATATTGTGTGACTAAGTTGAAAATTTCAAAGGATTATGACGTAAAACAAGAAAGATATTGAGACTTTAGTTTCAGCCAATCAGAGCGAAGCGCACGTGCATGCGCGTGAGATCTTGCTATTTTGACCATGTCATCACGTCTATACTACTATTATATACTTATATTATGAGTATGGAAGCATATAATAAAAAATGGAAAAGTTACGGCTATATCTATTATTTTGGTCATTTCACGTGTTGCACGTGCGCGCTCTTGCAAGCACGTGCGTGACTGAGATATTCGTTAAAAGAGAATGACATTAAGTTTTCCTTCAATAATTTTAAAGTTTCTGTTTTTATCACGATATTCTGAACATCTTTTGTTCAATATGGCTTTTAAAAATACCCCCTCTTTTCGAAACGTAAAGCATAAAAAATATATCATTTTGGCCCTTTGCAACCACTTATTACGTAACATATGATCAAAATTTTATAATATATTGTTGCAAATCGTTAAGATCAATATCTTTGCTTCTCATAATGGATACTTATCAAAAAATATTTATCATGAAAGAGTTGAAGATGAAAGACTTTTGACCCCTCTAAGCCCCTAATTTTAGGAGTCAAGTCCCATATTTTCTCGATATCAAATGAAAGGTCTTGTGATTTCAAAGACTTTTTGTTCAACACCTATCCAGAGATTTCTTTTCCTTGTGGAGATATGCTTCATATACATATTTAGGGGTCACCCCTACAAGTCCTTAATTGGACCGTTTTACAAAAATTCAAAGTATGCATATTGTTCAGAACATTATTCTAACAATCTTTTGTTCAATATTGCTTATCAAAATATTCCCCCTTTTCGATATATAAAGCGTCAAAGATTTGACTGGCCCCTTGTGACCCCTAATTACGTAACATATGATCAAAATTGTATCATATTTTGTTGCAAATCGTTAAGATAAATACTTTTGCTTCAGTAATGTATAACAAAATATTGATCATTAGAGAGTTATAGATAAAAGACTTTTGGCCCCTCTGAGCCCCTTATTTGAGGGGTCAGTCCCATTTTCTTGATATCAAATGAAAGGTCTTGTGACTTTGAAGTTTTTTTGTTCAACACTTATTCAGAGATTTCTATTCGTTGTGGAGATATGCTAAATGGAAATATTTAGGGGCCACTCCTACAAGTCCTTAATGGGGCCGTTTTACAAAAATTCAAAGTATGCATATTGTTAAGAACATTATTCTGACCATCTTTTGTTCAATATTGCTTATCAAAATATTCCCCCTTTTCGAGAGAGAGATATAAAGCGTCAAAGATTTGACATTCTGGCCCCTTGTGACCCCTAATTACGTAACATATGATCAAAATTGTATCATATATTGTTGCAAATTGTTAAGATAAATACTTTTGCTTCAGTAATGTATTACAAAATCTTGATCATTAGAGAGTTATAGATAAAAGACTTTTGGCCCCTTTGAGCCCCTAATTTAAGGGGTCAGCTCCGTTTTCTTGATATCAAATGAAAGGTCTTGTGATTTTGAAGTTTTTTTGTTCAACACTTATTCAGAGATTTCTATTCGTTGTGGAGATATGCTAAATGGAAATATTTAGGGGCCACTCCTACAAGTCCTTAATGGGGCCGTTTTACAAAAATTCAAAGTATGCATATTGTTTAGAAAATTATTCTGACCATCTTTTGCTCAATATTGATTATCAAAATATTCCCCCTTTTCGAGAGAGATATAAAGCGTCAAAGATTTGACATTCTGACCCCTTGTGACCCCTAATTACGTAACATATGACCAAAATTGTATCATATATTGTTGCAAATCGTTAAGATAAATACTTTTGCTTCAGTAATGTATAACAAAATATTGATCATTAGAGAGTTATAGATAAAAGACTTTTGGCCCCTCTGAGCCCCTAATTTGAGGGGTCAGCCCTATTTTCTTGATATCAAATGAAAGGTCTTGTGATGTTGCACATTTTTTCTTCAATATGCTTTAACAAATTATGAACAGGTGTGAAGATATGAAACAAAATGTGTCAAATTTTGTGAGATATTTCTGAGACATTTTTTCGGGCCCTACCGAGCTCCGGCGCCTTTTGCGCTAGAAAGATTTGGAGACACAATTACAACACACCAAACCTTCCTCTATTTTCACTGAAAATCTTAAGTCGATATCTTAAGTCGTTTCGGAGGAGTTTCCTGGACAAGCCGACCCTCTGAAAATCAGAAAATCGTCCATATCTCACGACCGGAAGTGAGATAATCAAAAAGCAAAAAAACCTATCAAGATCATTTGAATATCTTTCAGATCTGAAAGTTTGGTATAAATCGGACGAGCCATCTCTGAGAAATCGCTTGCACAAAATCGGTTGGAAGAAAAATAATAATAACTAGAGCAAAGCTCGTTGCAAAGCAACGAGTAGGTCTTCCGTCCTGTTTTGACCGGAAGTGCCGGAAGTGACGGAACAAAAAATTACATATTTGAGTTCTGCAAAAGGGTCTCCAGTGACTTTATAATTTCTAAAACATTGCATCAAAACCTTCAAAATAAGTCATTTTTTAAATTCTACTTCCGGTTTGACCGGAAGTGACGACGACGGACGGAAAATTTTACTTTCAATGCTCCTAGAGACATATGTAACCCAAAAACTTGTTAAGAACGCAAAAACCGCGTTATTACGGACTACTTCAAAAAATAAACCGTAAAGTGATCAGCACCTATCAGACGTGAAAGTTTTTGAGAATGACGACTCAGTAGTTTACGAGAATATAGCTTGCACAAAATTTTAAGAATAATAATAACAACTTTGCTTCTTTGACGTATTACAAATTCTAAATACTTTTTGAGATACAAAGGAAAACCATTCGGCCCCTCTTGGCCCCTGATTTAAGGGGCCAGTCCTTTTTTCGAGGTATCATTTGAAAGATCTTGGAATTCTTTACTTTTTTGTTCTACATGTTTTAACAAAATATTTCTAGTTAAAAAGTTGTGTAGAAAATTTGTTGAAAAAATTTTGAAAGAAAAAATTTGGGGAACGCCCCGAGCGTCGGCACTTCGTACTTCCGGTGGTTGTGATATACGAAATTCACTTCAATAAACGCAAGCTTGCTCTAGCATCACTGAAAATTATCATGCTTCTGTGTTGAGTGGTTTTTCAGAAAACTGCCGGACAATGTAAAAAACAAAAAAGTTGAAAAACGCGGAAATCTCAAAACCGGAAGTGACGTCATCAAAAAAAAAAAATATATATCTAGTTTTTTACATGCTCTATCATCTCTGAAGGTTTCAATGAAAATCTTTAGCCGTTTTCGAGAACTCGCGTGTACAAAATTCCATTTAAAAAATAAAATTTCCCCAAAAATAGTGGAAGCAAATTTTGAAAAAATGAAAAACACGTCTGGAGATATTAGCTTGATGCTTCTTTCCTGTAAAAATCTTTGAAATCCGTACAGTCACAGCTGAGATATCGCCATAACTATGAAAAAAGAATAATAATAATAATAACTAGATGCGATCTCGTTGCGAGCAACGAGTAGGTCTTCCGTCCGAATTTTCGATAAGATGAGATATGACTTTGACTATGATCTTTGAAAAACATCATGGAATCATGTCTTTTCTCTTTTGATTAAATCCTTTTGATTTAGATAATATCATCAATGCGTACTTAATTTGCACATTAATTCTTTTCTTTTTTCTACTTTGAGAAACAACCAAAACCAATTAAAGAAAACTTGTAAGGAGACCTTGGATTATGAATGTCGTTTGACACAGAATTGCAACGAACCTACGACGTGACAATTCGAGTATCCCTACACATTTCATTGCTCCTTATGTTACTTTCGTTCAAGCAAACGCTCGGCTGCCTCTGTTAACCGCTATTGCGAAATGTCGGAATTGACAGAGACCGCCGCTATTTTGTTCCCGCTTCAGATTTTGAATGTTAATATCTCGAGCTTGAATTTATAAATTTACAAATGAATTATATTTTCACCCTAATAAGAAATGTTTCTATCAACTATACTAATATAATTTGAAAATATTGAAAAACAAAAAAGTTAAAGATGAGAGACTTTTGGCCCCTCTATGCCCCTAATTTGAAGGACTAACCCCGTTCACTTCATATCAAATGAAAGGTCTTACTATATTGCACATTTTTTATTCTATATGTCTTAACAAAATATTAACAGATAAAAAGATATAAAAGAAAACGTGTCAATTTTTGCGAGATGAGTATGAGGCTATTTTTCGATCCCAGGCGAGCGTCGATGCCTTCTTACCTGGAAAGCTCTATATGCAAAATGTCACATCTACTATCCTTCCTCTACCTTCACTGAAAATCTCAAGTCGATATCTTAAGTCGTTTAGGAGGAGATCTCAGGACAAGCTGACCCTCTAAAAATCAGTAAATCGTCCATATCTCACGACCGGAAGTGACGACGTACTTACGAAAAATTTCCGACAAGGTTCAGATTGATATCTATCAGATCTGAAAATTTGGTGAGAATCGGTCCAGCCGTTTCTGAGAAATCGCGTGCACAAAATCGGTAAGAAAAAAATAATAATAATAGGGAAAAAAGAAACCGAACGAAAACAATAAGGTCTTCCGTTGGAGACGGAAGACCTTAATGATAACTAGTGTTAATTGTAACGGTGACCGTTACAGATGTTCCCCAAACGCTCCCCAACTCCCTTTTTGTGCCTAATTCCTGTAAGACATTTTTTAAAGTATGAACAGTATCGAAGGAATTCATCAAAGAATTATAAAAGCTACAATGATATCAACTATATGAAATTATTTTAACGCATTGTATGCCCACGCACGTGCATGCACATGCAAGATGATCATGGCATGTTGTCTAAACCATTAACTTATCTATATATCGTGAGAATAAAAAAAAATCTTTAAATTATACATGCTACTGTTTTTCAAATATATTGGTCATTTTGCGTTTTTGCAACGCGCACGTGCATGCAGCCATGTTCATGCATTCAATTTTGGTAGTACCATAATGTAGAAAATCATTATACCTATATACATTCTAAATTTCATTCCGTTTTATTGAAAACTAAGAAAGTTAGAGGCATTTAAAGTTCTAGCCAATCAGATTGCAGCACACGTGTATGCGCATATTTTCATGAAAATTCTTATATATCATGCTGTAGATCTTCGTAATGTATGACGATATTCAAAATTTTAAAGGATTATGACAAAAAACAAGAAAGATATTATGACTTTAGTTTCAGCCAATCAGAGCGTGCATGCGCGTGAGATCTTGCTATTTTGACCATGTCATCTTATCTATACTAATAATGTATTCTTTCATTAAGTGTTTCAAAAAATTCCATAAAAAAATAGAAAAGTTTCGGCAATATCCATTATATTGGTCATTTCACGTGTTACACGTGCGCGCTCTTGCAAGAACGTGCATGCGCATGCTTGCATGAAAATTCTAATATAACATGCTGTAGATATTCATAATGTATGACTATGTTCAAAATTTCAAAGGATTATGACAAAAAACAAGAGAGATATTGAGACTATAGTTTCAGCCAATCAGAGCAAAGCGCACGTACATGCGCGTGAAGATCTTCGCTATTTTAAGCATGTCATCTTGTCTATACTACTAATGTATTCTTTCATTATGAGTTTCAAAAGAATTCATCAAAAAATAGAAAAGTTACGGCAATGTCCATTATATTGGTCATTTCACATGTTGCACGTGCGCGCTCTTGCAAGCACATGCGCGCAAAATGGCATGTTGACAATGTCATATCTTATCTACATTTATAATATGTCTATATATTCTAAATATCTAAGCATTACATCGATAAATGTAAAAATTACGGCAATTTCAAGTATATTGGTCATTTCACGTCTTGCAAGCACGTGCGCGCAAAATGACCTTCGTTCCGCAAATCTACATAACATGCCTACTTACCCCAAAAAGGTTTCCCCTTAATCGGATGTGTACTTTACAAGATCATTCGTGGATAAAAGTTACGAGAAGAAAAATAATAATAACTAGAGCAAAGCTCGTTGCAAAGCAACGAGTAGGTCTTCCGTCCTGTTTGACCGGAAGTAGTTTTCATTTTTAACGAATATGAGAAATAACGCCCCAAAATTGGTTGAATCCTCAAAATCTATGTTAATTAATGCAAAAATAAGCCATTTTTTTGCTACTTTCCGGTTTGACCGGAAGTGACGACGACGGACGGAAAATTTATTTTTATGTTCCTAGTGACATAAGATACCCCAAAACTTGTCAAGAATGACCAAAATACGCGTTTTCCGACTACTTCCGGTTTGGCCGGAAGTGACGTCGTCGGACGTATTTTGACGACGCCCGTAGATTAAGCTTGACATTTTGAACAACTTTGCTTCTTTGATGTATTACAAATTCTCAATACTTTTTGAGATATAAAGGAAATACTTATGGCCAGTCCCTTAATTTTAGGGGCCAACCCTTTTTCGAGATATCATTTGAAAGATCTTGGAATTTTACACTTCTTTTGTTCTATATGTTATAACAAAATATTTCAAAGTAAAAAGATATCATAGAAAAGGTTGTAAAAAATTTGAAATTCGCGATAGGACAATTTTCGGGCCATAGCGAGCGCCGACGCGCGGCACTTCCGATAAAAATGAAATTCATTTTGCACATCTATAGACTTAGGACTATCATACCTGAAATTTTCACGTTTCTATCTTAAGCCAGTTTTTAGAACGTTCGCGGACAACCTGACCCTTCAAAAATCATAAAATCGACAATATTTCCGGACCGGAAGTGACGTCATCAAAACGGAAAAAAATGAATCAAGTTCAAGTAATGTTACATGAGTCCTGAAAGTTTCATGGAAATCAATCGAGCCGTTTTGGAGAAATAGCGTGCACAAAATCGGTAAGAAAAAAAAGAATAATAATAGGTAAGAAAAAAAGTGAAAAAGAAACCGAAGAATAACAAGAAGGTCTTCCGCTGAAGACGGAAGACCTTAACTAGAGCAAAGCTCGTTGCAAGAAAGAGTAGGTCTTCCGTTCGGTTTTGACCGGAAGTGCCGGAAGTAACGTCAACAAAAGAAAGCAATGAGCTTAGAGTCTCCAGTGACTTTATAATTTCAATTTTGCATCAAAACCTTCAAAATAAACTTTTTTTTGGCTACTTCCGGTTTGACCGGAAGTGACGTTGACGGACGGAAAATTAAGTATTTTGCTTCCAGTGACATATGTTACCCAAAAAACATGTAAAAACGGCCAAAATATGCTTTTTTTGACTTATTCCGTTTTGACCGGAAGTGACGTTATTTGACGAATTTCGACAATTCAGGCTTCATTTCCGGGTGACATCAAAGCCGAAAAACTGGAAAAAACTCAAATTAAACCATTTTTTCTATTTCTTTTGATTCAAGAGAGAAAGTTAAATTTTTCGTCAACTTCCGGTATAAACCGGAAGTACTTCCAATCGATGCTTTTTGTTGACGATTGTGAATGTAAACATAAGTTCTGTTTGCCTTTATTCAACAAGGTTAAATTTTTCAAAAAAACTTGAAATTAAACACCACTTCCTGTGTCGACCGGAAGTGACGGATGTCAAATTAAAAGACGTAATACATATTTTAAAGAGATGTTTTACCATCCCTGAAAATTTTGTGATTCAGTCTTGAGTGGTTTACAAGAAGATGCGTGGACAAAATGACGATTTTAAAAATGAAAATCGGACAAAAAATGCGACTGGAAGTGATTTTTCAAAAAATGAAAAAAAGGTCTGGAGATATTACAAAAATGCATCATTCCTGAAAAAATCATTGAAATCGGTTCAGTAGTTTCCGAGAAATCTTGTGTACTATGAAAAAAGGGGAAAAAAAATAATAATAGGAAACATAAGAAAACAGAAGGTCTTCCGAAAGAAGTCGGAAGACCTTAACTAGAAAGTCTTCTATTGCAAGCAATAGCATATGTCGCCCCGTACTGGACAAGAATTTCATTTTTATCATCACTAAAACAATGGTCCATTAGCTAAGGTTGGACAACCATCGAGTCGTATCAGTCCTTTCCGTTGGAAACAGAAGACCTTAATTGGGTACATCCCACTAATTATGTTCCCCAAACGAAGTTGGGGAACATATTGTTTTTACTCTGTTTCTTATTATTATTATTATGTTCCCCAAACGAAGTTGGGGAACATATTGTTTTTACTCTGTTTCTTATTATTATTATTTTTCTTCTTCTTCTTCTTCTTCC
>NW_026931550.1:0-4718 GCF_032062105.1 Saccostrea cuccullata
TGTTTATTATCTAAGCAAAATATAAATTAAAGAAAGAGGAAGTCAAGGTTACAGGAAAGTACAAGTTCTATAGCTTTTGATGCAGTTGAATAGCTCTTAAATTACTAATACGTAGCAGTATATTATGCTTGATAAAGATATGAATAGGGAATAGGGAATAACCATCCAACTTCTAATTGTCATCTTGAAAAGGTTATTTAAAACTGAGCTAAACACTAATCTAAGAAAAGAAAAGTCAAGTTCAAAGAAAAGGTTGTAGTAAAAACTAGAGTTACTGTGATCAAAGAGCTCACTAAATGATAACACCCCCACCCCATCCCCCGCCTCCCATGTGAATATAATGGCAGTGTGCATGCATTGGTATGGGAAACCCAAAATATGTGTCGGATCAGAAATTAAAATAGGAGGTGCACGATGGCAACATGTAAAAAGATTCTGTGAAAGTCTAATCAATTTTCATTAAGTGGTATGAGAGGAGTTGTGGATAAGAGATGGGTACCCCAAAGCATAACAGACAGACAGACGTACATACCAATTACTATATACCCTCCCGCTTTTCAAGCGGGGGAGGGGGGGTATAAAAATGTTGATGCAGTTGAAAAGCTTAAATCAGTATGTATTAGCATATGAAGTTGGAAAAATATATATTTTTTGATTTGTTGATTCAAAACTGATTTAGCAATATTTAAGAAAAATAAAGTCAAAGGGAAGGTCAAGGTCAAAAATGTTTATGCATTTGAAAAGTATGTTTCAGTTTCAGTAAAGTTTGATTACACTATCTTGAATGCTTTCCTGAAACTTAGCTAAACACTAACTAAGGAAAAGTGAGGTCCAGGGAAAGGTTAAGGTCAAAAAATGTTGATGCAGTTGAATAGCTTGCATCAGTAAGTATCAATATATGAAGTTTCATTAAACTATCTTGAAACGTATCTTTAAAAATTAGCGAAACACTAATTAAGAAGTAAGGTCAAGGTCAAAGGAAAGGTAAAAAATGTTGATTCAGTTGATTAGCTTACATCAATATCTATCAGCATATGAAGTTTGATAAAAATGTCTTGGCTAATTTTTTTTTTTGAAACTGAGCTTTGAACTGAGCAAAACGCAAAGCAGGACAGAAAGATAGAAGATGGATGTGACAAACACTGTATACTTTCACATATTTCTTGTTGCATAGTGCCACTGTGTACCTCCTGTTTTACTTTTAGATCTGACAGTTAATTCGGGTCTCCCTGAGCAAAACAAAGGCTTTGCCATTATAATCATATGGGAGGCAGGGGTATCATTTGGTGAGGTCAGTGCTCACATGTATACTACCTCCAGTTTTATGACCAGATTGATTAAAATTTGCATATATTCTAAAGCTTTCTCCTGTTTCTAAAATGTCATCAAAATTGCTGAATAGTTGATATAATATTGAGCATACTATATTTCCGAAAGGTAGCGTTTCATGTGAACATTGCAGTCCATTGGGCTTTTAGATCTATTTCATCAATTTCTGCGTACAGCTCATTACATGTACACTATCCAAGAAAACTAACAAAATATAGAAATAGTTTAATATGCAATAATGTTCATTGATCAGATTTTATACTGACATAAATTAAAAACAACAAACCAGATATATAAAAATTTGGCTATCCTAGGCAACACCAGATCTAGTTCAGTTTTATACACACACAACTTAATGATTTGGATTAATCTTAAAATTCCCGTCCACATCATAAAAAGATCACAAGCAATATTGACAGATTATATCTTTTCTCCACCAATATAAAAATCGGAACAGCTCAGAGTGAGGTTTTCTTCTTGATGTCTTTTTATTGCAGCATGCCATTGCATAGACTTCCATGTAACAAAAGTTCAGAGAATACAATAAGATAAGGTGGAGGACGACGAAAACATGGAAAAAATACAAACTTGTCCACGAAAAACAAAAACACAGAGCACAGTATACAGATGATGCCCACACAGACTTCACGAGTTTTGTTAGTAGGTATGAAATTGTATGATTCAATTTATGGCAAAATGTTATACAACCCTTACTTATGAATTAAAGGAACAGACATGCAGTATATATATCTTATTTTTTAAAGTGAATAAACCTTTTCATCAACAATGATCAATGCACATCAACCTTTTATATTTTAAACTTAATTAAATTATTACATTATTAACATAAAGATACAGTGGATATAAAAACTTTCATAATTTCCTTTTACAAACGTGTTTTAGTTTGAAAATCATGAGTATCATCACCCAGTTAACTCAAAATTTTGTATTAATGATAAAGATTTTCCAAAAGAATTCTACATTATGTGTGAAAAGTGAAAAATTTCAGCATACTTTCTATAGTGTAAAACTTATCAGAAATAATTTTTAACTTTACAATTTTTATAAGAATCAACATGCCATTGAGAGTTATCCCTCTTATCAATGGGTTGATGCACCTTAAATAAACATAAAAGCCGAATATTCAAATTTCCATAAAATTATCTACCATCAAGATATGTAAAAGAAGATTATCTGTATTGCATGTCTTTCTGATTACATAATATAGTACTTGAGCTAAAAAGTGCTTTACTCCTTGGCACTTAAATCCTTCTTAATAGTGCATAAAATTTTGATTTTTTTTTTTGTAACATGTGTATTAATTAAGTTCCTTTTTACATACAATTTTAAATACAAGTACACAATGACATTATCTCTCAGATATGAACACTGACATTTATATCATAATTCATGATTTAATAGCACAGATATTCTACACAAACACAAAACCACACACACAAATTTTCAGGGACTTGTTGTATTAGAGATTTGTAAATTTCTGTCCTGTTTATCATCAATTTTTTACTAAGGTTTTGTGGCATACTTCCTCTATTGAAATAAAACAAACTATCACAGTTCAGCTTGATTTAAGGTTTACACAGAAATTCTGGTATTTCTACAGTCTTGTTTATATTTATATACACTACAACGGTTCTAAACCTTACTCATTCATTTAAAGTGTGTGCAATCAAAAACCCATAGAAACATTGATAAAAAATGTTGATATTGCCTCAATGTAAAAGTTACACATGTACAAATAAAATGATAAAGCTCTGATTTCATCCGATATCCTGTAAGTTTGAAATCGCTCCTTCCTTTGATCACATTCAGTCTTCACTCCCTCACAAACTCCATCTTCCCTGGGATGCTATATGACCAGAGCTAACCCAGAGAGCATCTGAGACCACTGAATACACTACACATCTACTGGATTGTTTGTCTAAAGTCCATTTAGGATGATTCCGGACTGTTTTTAATTGTCCTGTGATGATATGTTGGCTATGTGTTTTTATTTTATATTTGTAGTCTCTCCCTGGTTTTCCTTTCATTTCCTACTTTCACTTTTTTTGTTGCTGTTGTGGCCCTCTAGGTGGTGTTACTGGTCGCCCTGAGTTTAGTCCGCCATATTGATATTTTGCTTTCTTTTCTGAAGGCTTTAAGATCTAGAAAACAAAAAAAGGAAAATAAATATTACTTTATTAACCAGAAAAAGTTTTCTTTCAAAATAGTCAAACATCATTCTACATTCTGACTTACAAAAATGAAAGCTTATGATTCTAACCAGCATAACGAATGAAATATAACTTTTGTTTTTAAATTCGAAATTTTCCGCTGCATGTATCCATTGATGATTGAATGACCTTTTTTCCAAGCCAATTTTGATATATTTTCTTTATACAAGACATATCCTTAGAGTGTTTTCCTGGCTGCCCCTTAGAGCATTTTGATGAATTGGAGTGCAGTTTAAAACTGAACTAATAAGGGGCAAAATATTTCATTTATACTATGTATTATATATCATTAAATTCTTAATAAATTAAATTTTTCAAATTCTTCACATAATTTCATGGAATTTTCTGTTAAAAAATAATTCAGGTGAAAGCAGGTGTAAATAGAAAAACAGATATTTTCAACATGTAAAACGGCTTTAATAATCCAAAAATTTTTGTATAAATAATCCAGAAATTTTTTCGAGACTGAAGCTCTACTGGTTTGTACTTATAGCAAAGGAAGAGGAAAGTACTTAAGCAGTTGGGAATTGAAAATTTGCACAGGAAAAAAAAAATAATGATCCTGGAAAAAGTCTCTTTATGTTTTTAGTGTAGTCTACTTGCAAGCCACATTATATTATAATCAGACTAAAACTGTATTTGAAGTAGCAAATTTGAGAGTAACAGAAATTGCTATCTTTATTAACCAAGGTAATAATGTTCATTGAAGTCAAAAACGGATATAAAGAATTATGTATTAGTGTAGTCTACTTGAGTGCCAAGTTATTTGAAATTCCCCAAAAATTAGGAGGAAAAGCATTTTGAAAGAATTTCACGAAAATTTTTATTTTTTGGGAAAAATGCCAACACCGTTCGTCGAAATAAAAAACCCATACACAGAATTATGTATCTTAGTTAGTCTACTTGTGTGCCAAGTTTATTGAAATCAATAAAATTTTAGGAGGAGTAGCATTTTGAAAGAATTTCACAGAAATTTCTATTTTTAGTAACAATGCCAACACCGTTCGTTGAAATCAAAACCCGATACACAGAATTATGTATCTTAGTGTAGTCTACTTGTGTGCCAAGTTATATTGAAGTCAGACCAAAACTGTAGGAGGAGTAGCAAATTAAAAATTTTACAGAAATTTCTATTTTTAGAAAAGCCAACATCGTTCG
>NW_026931551.1:0-4776 GCF_032062105.1 Saccostrea cuccullata
AAACAATTGTTGTATTTTAATCAACAACCAACAAAGGTTCGAAGACTGGCAGAAAATAAAATTTATTTGAAATATTATATTACTTAAAACGCGGTACATTATTTAAAGCGAATTGAGACTATAAATTGAGAATGCGTGTTTAATGATTTCGAAAGAGTTGTAATTTATAGCACACGATGACTTTTTGAATTGAAAAAAATAGTGAATCTTGAAAATTTTATAAATGTAGTATGTCAAAACATTCCGAATACGAGTGTTATTTATCAAACACGTAGTAAACAAAAAAGTGTCATCTGGTCAATAGGATTTATTTTTAACGAATTCTCCTCTTATAAATTTAACAAAATACAAAAAGGTAAAATAGCAAAACTTTTGTTTTTTACAGGAATGGTTATAATTGATCTTCAAAAAGCATTTTATACAATTGACCATCATATATCGTACAAAAAACTTTTTGGATTTTTTAAATCAATTGAAAAGTTTAAATCATATTTGTTTAACCAAAAAAAAAATGTTAATTTTAATACATTAATTGTTACACAGATTCTTGAGTACTTGATATCAGGTGGAGTTCCCTAAAGAAGTTTTCCAGGGCCTTCTTTTTTTTCAAATGTATGAAAGACTTACAGCCATGTATAGGTCAATAATGAAAAAAAAAAAACTGCTTAATCTAGAAGGGATGGAATTGAATAGATAGCAGAATTGGTGTTTGACAAGAAATTCATTGTATCATTGATTTACTAGGTTATTATTGATAATTAAGCAATAAATTGAGATACCGTATATACTCACCTATAAATCGGATTTTGGCAGTTAATCTCTGTTCCAAAACTCTGTGTCCAACTTATAGGCGAGGTATAAAATAATTGGAATTATATGAGGCCAGTCCCTCTGATATATAAGCTTATTAAATTCAACCGACTTATAGGCGGACCGATTATAGGCGAGTATATACGATATCTGATTTTTAAAATATGCAAAATTTTTTACAATTTGTATTATCCATGGGCATAACAAGACTAGATGAATTTTTCTATTAGATGACATATCAATTTTACAAACCTTTAACAGCTCAAAAATTAATCTTGTTTACTTCCAAATAATAAAAAAAAATACTGTAAACTCAATAGTCTTTGTGGGGGTTAAATTTTGTGGTTTTCAAGATATAAAGCAACCAAAGATTTTAAAACTATGTCCTCTATGCAATGAATTTTTGCACATAATTTCAACAGAAAATAAAACGCATATTGTTTTTCTCATCAAAGAAATGGTAAAAAAGTATATGGAAGAACTGTTTTTTTATGAATGAATATATATGACCTATTTAAAGTACATGACTTTTAAACCCCAATTGTAGAATTATTTCCCTTGGTTAATCATGTTTATGAAAATAGTGTTTTAAATGATTTCTTGTAAATCGGGGGGATTTTCAATGAGAGTTTGGATTTAGAGAAACGATAACACTCCCATGAAACCTATATTTAAGATTTGATTGCAATGTTAATGTTGCAATGCCACGACTTAACAAGGATTAACGCAACAAGACTCTAAAAATATACTAGCTGCAGTCACGAACAGGAATTTGCAACTGCATTTGGTGAACGACGTTCGGCTTTGCAGCAGTTAAACGCACGTCTCTATCAGTCAGGAACATGGACCTAGTTCCGAGTGCGGATAACCACACCCAGCAGTCCGTCAGACCTCCTTCAGCATCTGCGAATCGACTCAGAACTGCTCTACGAACTGCTTAAATCAGCATAAACCGCACAAATTTTTCGCAAGAGACCGAGAGCAGCTGGTATTTGTGCACAGCTCCATACATTTGAATTCAACTAGCGCTGAAGGTCGCAAAGTACATACTGATTGGTTAAGACGTATGCCTTTAGAATTTGAAGGCGATGTCAATAACATCAACTTAACTTGTCAATTTGGAACATAGGACATGTTTGATTTTTATCACAAGACACTCTAGAATCACATTTTAAAATCAAGATTTAAACTTAGATTATCATGTTTTATCAACCACGAAAAAAATCAAATCACTTTGAACCAAAAATTTTCCCCGAAGCAGGAAAATTTACCCCTCAAAAATAAGTGATTTTACAGTAGTTAACAGATTTCTACAACAAGTGATGTTTTAATGGTGTGCCGGTGAAAAGAAAAAACTGACCCCCATCAATAATAGCGGGGGGGCTTTTTTTTACAGCGAAAAATGACCCCCAGTAAATTCGATGTCAAAAAAAGACCCTTTTGCCCGTAGAAAAAGTGTCACCACCCTAAAATTTTTCAGAACCCACGTACAGAAAAATACCCCCCTTAAAAAAACTCCCCGCGGATTAAAGCTGAATTTTTTGGGGGGGCAAAAAGAAGATAAAGAAGCATTTGGCCAAAATGTACCAGATCTAATTGGGAATAAAATTTAGGATATGTTGATCTCATATCATTATACAAATATAGCTATAATTTAAGGTCAATGTGATGATTCAGAGTCTAAAGGAGTATAAAAAAATTATCGAGCCTAAAGGATTAGGTAATTATTGTTTTTCGAAGGTGGAAACCATCGTACGCACGAAAAAATCAGCAGTATTATACATTATATCCTCCGCGGAAAAGCGGGAGGGTATATAGTGATCAGGATGTCAGTTGTGCATTATATTTGGCCCGCCCTTTTAAAAGGTCCGGCAGGACCTAATCAATTACTTTAGGTCCGTCTTTTAAAGAAAAGGAAAAAAAAATTTTACTTTTTAAAGGTCCGGGGGTAAAATGTTTAAATTTAATCTTGACTTTAACATATGAAATTATAGAAAATCAGTTTATACTGTATATAAGAAGGATGTACCCTGTTGTGTTTTCTTTTTTTAAACATACAGATCTAGACAAAAATCTGCTCGTTTAATGTGCCATAAGCAGTGCCGTTTTGGACCATAACTTCTTAAAAATAATGCCACAATTATTGTGAATTATTGTGCAAGTGTTTGTTTTTCCTTAGAATTTGCTTTGTGTAAATAAGTACGATTAAAGATGTGAAATCTATCTGTGTATAAATCTAATAAAACAATGGGGGTGTGACGTATTTGTTTACCTGACGGCTACCCACAGGGAAACCCCCGGTATATGGCGCTGTCATTGAAAAGGGGATTATCAACAAAAGCAACAAGAAATACCTTTGGGCTACCTTTATTTATCTATAAGGAGGGACTATAAATAAGCTTAAAATAATGTACTATTCTACTAATTCTCAACTGTAACTTCACCACAATACTTTCAAGTATACCCCCACCAACATTTAAAATGCTTTAATCATGGCAAAATAAATTATGAAATGATTTTATTTGTGTGAAGGCTTAACTTCATTTCAACATTTTATCTAGAGCTTTATGGGCGGCGGAAAGGGTAAATAAAAAAGACGTTAATGCAAAACTAACAATTAATTTTATAAACATAATGAGATAAAAAAAAAGACAACCTTAAAAACAAAATAAACAGACTCATTTGCAAAACCAACAACTCCATGCGAAACCAACATCCCCCCAAATGCAAAACCAACGATTATTCATTGAATTGTCGCTAGATGGCGTACAAAACCTATATTACCTGAATTAACGCTGATGGCGCGCAAGGTTTTCTATGTAATTATTACTTTTTGTACATTCATAGGAACGTAAATCACGAGAAATCATATCTCAGGATCCAATTAGTAAACCTCGGAATGTATTATAGAATATATTATCGAAATCATATATACTAGTATATCGGAATACATATAATAAGGGATTATATACTACCGGTATATAGTTCATTATATACCCATTTTCATCTATTAATTACCCAGTGTATATTTTAGGGAATGACTTGAGTACTTTAGATTATTTATAATGAAAAGAAATTAAGGCAAAAGGGTATCCAATTTTTTTTTGGGGGGGGGGGTTAAAAATAAGGTGAAGTAATGTAGGACATCGATTATACTGTTTTCGGACTCGAAAAAATTAGGCAAAATGCACATGGGACAAGGTCTACTGCGCATACCATGGCAAAGATGCCCCCCCCTTGTACAGGAGTACAATAAAGTCTCATCCTTGTAGCCCTACAGTGTAAATTTTTTGGCGGATCCGAGGGGGGTGGGGGGGGGTTTCCGGAGGTTTAACCCCCTTTTATTTTTGACATAGAGAGAAAAAATTTTGTTATATAGAAAAAGTTAAAAATTTTGAAAAAATGAAAAAACTTTGTCCGCTCTGCCCGTAGATCTGTAGATTTTTGCCTCCTTCCCCCCTGTTTTCCCCAAACCCGGCTAAGAGTTCCGACCACTCACAAGAACACAAGAAAAAAAATGCAATGGAGGGGATTCATTTTTTTTGAGAATAATCTTTGCTGTAGTTTAAATTAATATTTTGATTTGGAACTCCCTCTACAGTTTTTTTTGCCAAAAAAACAGATTCGAGCATTAAATGACAGTATATAATGCAGTCCAAAGAGAAAAGTTACAAAAGCCCCACTACCCCAAATAAAGACTATAAATGTGGTGCAAAGGTTTTTTTTTTTTTTTTTTTTGGGTTTTTGTTGTTTTTTTTTTGCTTTTCAACTGTTTTTTGCCCCCCCTTCATAAATGTATGTAGTAACGGACTTCAAATGGTTGTGTTAAGATTTTATGCATGAGTGATGGGGCACCGACCTTCCGAAAAATTGCTAATCCCCCAGAAACAGAAAACGTGAAATAAGTGTCACCTATCAAAATTTTGATCACTTTAAGGGGGGCATTTTTCAATAGGGGTCAATTTT
>NW_026931552.1:0-48276 GCF_032062105.1 Saccostrea cuccullata
ATCCTATTGAGGGGGTGGGGGGTGGGGTGGGGTTGGATCCAATATATTTTTTTAAAACACTACCACTTACTCTTCTTTTTTACTACACGGTAACATGCCTGTTGAAAGCAGGGGGGGGGGAAACTAACCCAATTTCACATTGTTCAATGCCTATATTATGTCTATCTTTGCAAAAAAAGGGGTAAGCATTCCTACCCCCCCCCCTCCCCTCTCCCGTTTCCAACGCGCATGAATTATATCACAGTTGTGAAAACCAAGTCATAAATATGTGTTTTTATGCTGTTGAATTTTGAACCGGTTTCATGATCAAAATTCCACGACCCGGCTCAGTTTTCAACGGACTAGGGTCTAAATTCAACACCTTTTGTATCACTATTCAACGTTGAAAAATGACCTCCAGGTCAATTTTCAACCCGGGTCAAAATTCAACGTTACAACGGGTCTGACAAAGAAAATGCTGACCAGTAACGATTGCTAATTCTAATCTAAGACAAATTAGTTTAATTATGATAAACGTTTATGATATTGGAAACATTGTAGGAATCAAGGTCGTTCAATTGACAACACAACACCGTCAACTTTTTCACATACATATTTGTAATTTTAAAGGAAATTCTTGCTATGAAAGATTCGAGAACATGAACATAGCTTATGAATATAAAACATATATAATAAACTTGGCAAAGTATCTCTGGAACTGTTGGTAAATAAACATTTAACATCATGACTTTTGCTATTATTTAATCAAATAATTATAAAAATTCTGTGTTGTTAATGAAAGATTGAAAATATATAATGAAATGCTTTTTGACACAGGGTCAATCAATTATTAATCAATCATAGATGCACCAATGAATATTTTAAAAAAGTTTTTTATTATGAATTTCAAATTTTAAAGGTGATTATGGTATACATGCACGTAGCGAGAGTTACGCTATGAATGGATGTCTCCTATCGTGACAAAAAAGACGATTTCCATCTTGATTATAACTGCCCAGCTAAATATACAGTGGCATATCTAATGTATATTGAATTGGTTTTTCTAAATAGACCACGTGAATTTTCCATGAAGTTTCTCAGGAATTTGAACATGACGGCTTTCAGCTCATCCATTTTAATGATAATTCACTTGAAAATTTTAATATTCTTATATTTTCAATTATTTTTCCCCAAGATTCTTTGCAAATTAGAATAAGATTATGTTCTCATGAGCAACCATAAGATGAATAGGAATAAATTTTCACTGTAATGTGATTGAGGAAAAAAATAGCGCAACTTTTTAAATGATCTTTGAATGACAAAAATATGTAGCAATTTATCAGGCTATCGCACTTCATGTAATACGCAGGCGTGAATCAACGTAGCTCATGTCCTCTTGAATTTCTCAAAGAAAAAATGATTCATCTCCTTAACAATTATATTTATTATTGAATTTTTTTCCCTTTGATGAAAGAGAGCTATATAGTATTTAAATAATATTTCTCGTTAAATTTCAAAATATTTTTTTTTTTTAACTGCTCATAGACAACGCTGTTTGACATTTGTATACATTAATTTTTAAACTAAGTTTTAGAATATATTCTGCTGTCAAGCAATGTCAATTAACAGAAAAAATATCTACAAGACTTATAGTATTGGAATCTCATATACGTAAAAGTGCAATAAAGATCGTCATAGAGATATGTTATCAGCTGTTAAGGTCCACATTGTTCTAGTCAGAGTCATTAGTCCTGCACATTATCAGTAAAGGTGTTTCACAGTGTAAAATGTTTGTGTCTAACGTATTTTTAGGTACGTATAATTGTTTCAGAAATAATGGAATTTCCTTTCTTGTTAAAAATCACAGTTATTGTATTACTTCATGAAAAAGTACTATATCATGTACATTTCTTTTACTTCCAGTCATCTTTGTGATAATCAGAATCGACACTGTGGGTATGTCTTTTACAAATCAACCTCCCCCCACCCAAAATATAATAATGAATACTGCTGATACTTTCAGATACAGTTGTTCATGTTCAATGTCAATGTACTACGTGTACAAAATATAATTACATGAACTTAGTTGGTATGCCGAGGCAACAAAATATGCATTAAGAGTGTACTCTATTTCTAGCATTATTTTTTAGTGCAATGTTAACCTGATGTTGAATTGAAACAAGTGGCTATTCTGTAAATGTAGAGGAAATTGAAAGAATATATATTACTTTATCATTTAGATGCACTGCATTGTCTTAGTTGTACCGCTGTTGTCTCTCCGAGGCATTGCCATTCTATACAAAAATGTGATCAAGGAAAGGTAAAACAATTATTATTTTATTGTTAAATACAATGAAAGAATCCCTCTTAATAGCCATTGTTTGTACAGATGGATGATTTATTTAGACAATTAACCCTTTACTCTACAATCAGGGCCATTTTGTAGCATAAGTGGTTGTGTGATTATACTGGTGCCTATACAATGAAAAGGACACATGCTTTCTTATGTCTCCCCACCCCCCTCAAAAATAAATAAATGAGGAAAGACTCATTTGCACAACCAGTGCGTATTAAGGTCAAGGAAATCATGTATTTCTTGCTGGTTGGTGAGCAGGAGATACATTTATCTCTCCGCCACCCTCCCAGCGGTACCTGATTGCCTCAACTATTAATTGTTTGAAAGGTGCCGAGACGAAAAATCAAACTGGAAGCTCCAAATCATTGAAATAGCAGCCTTTATGGGTGTCTTCTACCTATTCCCACTTTTTAAGAATTTCAATTCCACCTATTCCCACTTGCAAAGAACAATAGATGTTTAGATAGTTAATTTGTTTTTACAGTAATTGACTAATTACACTCCTTCTTAGATTTATCTGTATTTTGTACATTTTAAGACAGAAAATAACGAATAAATTTAATGAAAAATATGAATTATTTCAATGAAAAATATGGATTTGAGAAAATAACAAAATAACGAATAAATTTAATGAAAAATATGAATTATTTCAATGAAAAATATGGATTTGAGAAAATAACAAAGAAAAAAAGCACTTTCATATCTTAATTCTAGAACATAAAATAAATAGATTTATCGGGGAAGGGGGGCATTGATATTATGAACATTGTAAAAAAGGATTTAATTCACTTATTTTTCTTTCAAATACTATAGTATTTGATTTATAAGTCAGATTTATAATTCTAAAAAGTGAATATACTGGTCCTCTATTCCAACAGGTATTCATTAATAATTGTGGATCATTGTTTACATAGTAATTATGTGTTTTCATAGTTAATTATTTGTTTACACAAAAATTCCACCTATTCCCACATGAAATCTTACCTTTTCCTACCTGATTTTCAAAAAGTGGGAATAGGTAGAATAAACCCCTTTATGGCTTTCATATTTTATCAAACATTCTTGAACGTTCTAAAAACATAATTGCCTCACTTATAAAAACAACATAAACCCGTGGGAAATCTAGCCATATCCGTAAAGTGACAATACGGCGCATCTCTTCAAAAAGAGACTTGTTAAAATTTTCCTGTAGGATTTGGAATTCTTTTCATACTCATAAATGTATACACTTTCAGAAAATTACAAATTTCATAAGTAAATAATTCTGATTATTTCATTAGAATTAATAATTATTTATAGTCCATAAATATATACATTGCAACGTGTTCGAGTTTCCACATTCCATGCTATCGAGCATGCGTATAGTTTTCATAAACAAAACAGCATGGTAATAGAGGGAAGCCCGGTAGGCCTGCTACATTGACAAAGTCGACCAAAACGAAGAACAAAATCAAAAATAGGGCTTGAAATTAAAAAGCAACTTTGCTGACAAAAATTTAGTTTGGAGATTAATATAATCATTGGATGAAGAAGAAACGGGATCTCGGCGACATTCACGTGGGGCTCGCGAAGGTTCTACCCTACGGTTTGTTGATACTTGCTATCATTTCTCGTATCTCCATGGCTTTAAGGACAGACGAGACGTTCCTTAATAATAGATAAATTTTTCTAAGAGTTTGTCATTGAAGTGTTGCTACTTAAACATGTTTACTCACAAAAAATTGAGGTACCTTACCAGGCATTTCTGCAAGATACCAGGGGTAGTTTTTCTTAAATAATCCTTTGGGGAAGAAAAATAATTTTCCAATTTCAAATGTTTAATTGTTTGGATTTTTTAAAAATGTCTAGAAACTGCTTTAGAAATCAGAATGTTATGAAAATTTTGAATATTTTTCATGCATTACGAAGATATACATAACAGATTTTGAGGAACGTCTCGTCTGACCTTAAAAGAAAAAAAAAATCAGTTTAAACTCAACGTTATACATATAAAATTTATTGCCATTTGAAGTGCAAATTGTATTTGAACTGCAGAAAGATATTTTGATTGACATTTTGCCGCAATGACGTATGATGAGGTGGATTTTCCTTTCCTGCACCCAAATTCACAAAACGTCAACGTTAACATTTGTACTTAATCATGTCAAATTTGTCTGAATGCAGACTAAAAAGTTAAGTATTATTAATTGACCGGAGAGTTAAGATATTTTGATTCTCAGAATTGATTTTACTTAATATTCCATGATAATTGTAAACCCTACATTGTATGCACGTGCCATTTTAGAATTCACGTAGTACAAGTAAACAGAGCTAAGTTGTACGACCCTTGATTTTCCGGCAGATTCTAATTACGCTAATTTTGTATGAGGAGGGAATATTTATTTTTTCTCAAATGCTTAATTAAACTTTTTACCTTATTCCTGAATGATATATTGGGTAAATTGGAATGAAAAAGCACACGATTTGCAGCCGTATTGCCGCTTTAAATGAAACTTTTGATCAAAAAGTCTAAATAAAAGTAGGGGTTTTGAGGTTGTGCATCCTCATTTCAATTTAATAAGCAAAAACCTTTATATTTTCATCGAATGACGAGATGATTTTAATATTAAACGTTCAATATAAAAATTATTATTTTTAAAGAAATATATGGAGATTATGTTTGATAAAATAAGATACAGAACTATTCATTTTTTGTAGGTGTGTTTTACCCAGAGGTATACAGGAATAAATGGAGAAGTTCTATATGACACAGGTTGTCACACCCCATCAGTAAGTAATTGATTGGAAAGTATATAGGGCGAACGTATTTCAGCTGAAAGCAAATGGTTATTTTAGAAATAGAACTAGTGAAAAAAGCATTTAAGCCCACTGAAGCTTCCCTGGTAACCAAATTCTTAAATGCAATACCTAATAAGTCAAAAAAAAAAATCGGTTAATTTTAGGCGAGAAAGCAGACACTATATTAAGCAAAACTTGTAGCTCATTCATTTTCTGAAAATAAAACTTCTTTTTTCGAAAAGATCATTGGAAAAAAATTCCTTGAATTTAACATGTCTACACATATGCTCAATTATTTTCATACAAATATCGTAGATCTGCTCTAAGCGGAAGTTACCTGGATTGTTAAAAAGCCACAACCCTGCCTATGCCCACACAGAACAGTGTATAGAATGCTGTACTACTGATGCTTGTAATCACAAAGGCTGTGGGGGATTAGGTATGTATAACACTTATTAAGCAAATAATATTAGCCATCTCAGTGTGAATTCATTATCAAAGAACGATTCTAGCTAGCAAACATGTACATGTATGCTCTGAAGTAAACACAGAGTACTTCAAAAACTCTCCTTATCTATTACTGAAGGAGATATCTTTAAAGTCTTTATATTCTTTTCTTAGATTTATATTATTTATAGAATTTTTAGATATCGATCGCTGTTTGTATTCTTCATTCTATACATAATAAAATAATGATACTTTGAAGACTTAGGGGTAACGTGCAGATGAAGGACAGTGCATTTATTTAGCAAATAATTCAACAGGTGTTTAACCGAATTGAAAAAGCCCACGAGCAGTACAATCCAAGAGTAAAGAATAAATTCCTACAATTACGATGCAATGTATATAATCAGTAAAACTATATTACTTCCGACTGTTTAATTCTTAATTCCAAATTTTTTATGATTCTTGTATAAGTTTGTTTTTCATTTTACAGATTACCCAAGTAAAAGAGGTCCCCTCTGTTTTAACTGTCCTCAATCGGTAGACCCTGCAGATTGTAGTTCTGTCACAGTTTGTGATGAAAACGAGGTAATTCAAGATAATAGTTTTTTTTCTGAAAAATATGCACGAGTTTAGGTTCCGTCAACCAAATTCAATTTTCAATACAAAAATAAAAAAATGATAATAATAATAAAAAAAAACCCAGAAAAAAACCCAAAATACTTTAACATGTACTGTATGGCAGGTTAAAATCGCGGTTGCAAAATATCGCGATTTGTTCAATTTTCAGTAAATCGCGGTCGTTTGAATTCGTGTGAAAGAAAAATTCATACATTCTTTAACAGTACTTGAAAACATTTTTCTTTACATGTAGGTATATATTGTGAAGATTAATATTTTCTGTCTCTATCTTACGAAAGTTTGTAGATGTCTATCGCGCACATCAGACAGAAAAGTCAAGTCTACATATTGTGTCGATTTCGAGTACGATGGATTAATAACGAATCACGGGAATTATCCCTATTTGAAGTCAAAACAATGTTACACATTCAATCTTTTTTTTTCCGAGGTCAAATCAGAGAACTTTTTTTCAAGTACTACGAAAGTGCCTTGATTAAAGGTAATGACTGAGTGATACTGGTGAAATTAAACAAGCATGTTTTAATAAATAATTACATCGCTCGTCTACTATATGGCAAAATTAATCGTTAGCTATAGAAATTAATTTTACAGCTAATAAGCTGTAAAAACATCAACAACTGCATGTTTGTAATCGATCCATATACCCGAATAATTATAAAGACAGTCTACATCTCGGATAATAAGTATAAAAGTTACTGCCTTTGTGTTTGTAGGGAAAGACAATTTGAAGTAAGTTTTAAGATTCTAATCACAGATAATAGTAAAATTTCATTTTTTCTTACAAATCTTTAATTTAAAGAATTATTCAATGTATGTTGATTTCGCGGAATTTATTTTTCCGCGAATAAAGCGATTACTTACTACGCGGGTAAATTTCCTGCTGTACAGTACTCAATTAAAAACAAGTAAGATTCAGATATAATATAACAATGCTTTCTCTCAATCAAAATAATATAAATTAGAAACTGAATTAAAAACTGCAAAGTCGATTTACAGTTACGTGCAAAAAGTATTCGGTCAAAAATGGCGGCGTGTTTACACTTTCAATGTATTAAAAAAATGACCTTGACCTCTTGATATCACATCACAGGAAGTAGATTTGTATAAATATAAACAATTTAGTCACATGATTAATCACGTGACAATATTTTCGTCTGCTGTTTACAAATTTAGAGCAAATATAGCAACAGTAAAAAAGATGGGTCGGAAAGGAAAAGAAATTGGGTCAGATGTGAAAAACATCATCGTGGAGTTAATGCAGAAAGGTTATTCTCGGAGAAAGATATTAAGTGAAATGTTACAGTTACCTAAATCAACTGTTATAGACGTTTGTCGAAAATTTTCTGACACGGGATCTGTTGAAAACAAACCCAGAAGCGGCCGACCTCCAAAAATCGGCCCGTGCTATCGGAAGTTAGAGAGGATTGTGAAAACAAATCGTAAATGTTCACTTTCTGATATAACATTACAGCATAATTTGCACAAACATAACTACAGGAGAAGTGTTTCTAAGAAGAAACTGGTTTTTAACATGATTAAAGAAGTGAATCGTAAGAAGCTGCTTGCTTGGTGTCGGGGGAAAAGACGATGGACAGTAGAGGACTGGAAGCATGTGATTTTTTCAGGTGAGAGTAAAACTATATTGGGTAATGATGAAAGAATTAGGATTTGGAGAAAAAATGATGAAGGATGGAGGCCGGACCTTGTTCAGCAGAGGACTTCTCAAGCGAAATACGAAGTTATGATATTGGTGTGCATCTGCAGGGAGGGTGTTGGAACTATGACGCCATTAGAAGGAAATATCAATGCTGCTTAATACCAGGATATAATAGAGAAAAACCTATGGCCTGTTCTGGCAAGACATTTCCCTCAAAATGTATTTTCAGGATGACAACGCAGCCGTCCACCGAGCCAGGTCAACTCAAGAGTATGTAGCTAGAAATCGAATTAACTGTTTAAGCTGGCCTGCTCAGTCACCAGACTTGAATATAATAATGTTTGGTTTACGCATAAAAAGAAAACTTCAGTCAAGCACTGCTGCAATAAAAACGAGAGACAATTTGATCGAGGAAATTCGGGGCATATGGACAAGTATCACGCCTGCTTACATTAAAAACTTGTATGGCTCCATTCCAAAGCGGATTCTAAATGTAATCAGACTCAAAGGACACCTTATGAAGTATTAATATTTAATCGCAAGTAATTGATTTTTTTAATTTTCAAAGCAGTTTTCATTGAAATTTTAGCTTGTAGATTTTTCATACTACCGTTGTCAGTGTAAACACGCCGCCATTTTGACCGAATACTTATTGCACGAGTCTGTAGTACACTATATCATGGAGATAGTGTTATAAGCTTGCTGTGTATTTTTAAATTTGAAAGGTATAGTACATGATTGTATAAACTTTTCCATTAATCCTTTATATCATCACATAAAGTTCCATAATTCAGTGTACATATTGAGTATAAACTCAACTACACAAGCTGATGAATAAGCAGTACAAGTACTCTTTTGTTAGTATAATCCGGTTCCCCTCAGAAATTGAAAATGCATTATAATCCCCAAAATTAATGAAGCAGAAAACCACATTCTTGATCTTTATCTCAGCAAAGAAATACCACATACCAAAAATTAGCTCTGTTCACCTTAAAGCAAAATGCAAAAATTTCAAAAACCTTTAAAACTGAAATTGTCGTGATTCCGTCAAAATTCACTGAAGCAAAAATGAAATGCAAACGTGATCAATTTTTTATCAACCTCTACTTATATATAAAAAACAGCTCAAAATCCTCAAATGTATAGAAAAAAGTGCAAAAACAACCAAACAGGATAGATTACAAAACAGACAAATGGAAAGACGAGAAAAAAAGTTTTTTTTCTACGATTCCAACAGCAAGGAACTAAAATGCTAACCATAGTTTTGTAAAGAAATTGGTTTTGATAAAATCAATTTATAACAGAGAACCTAAACAAAAATGAAACCATTATACCGTAATTATTTAAAACAGATTTGTCATCTACGCGAGGAAGTTGAATTTGGTGATTCCATTTTTGTACAATCCTGTTCACAAAAACATGTAAGTATAACAAATTTATATATACAACGCTTAATTGAATTAACTTTTAAAAAAATTAATATCATATTTTGATACCTGATTTAAAGACTTTGATGCCAAATGATATAGTAACAATTCAATAAATTGTTGTTCTTTGTCATTTAATTACATTTTCTGCAAGCTTTCTGCATTGCTAGGTTAACTATAATTCACAATGGGCCATAAATCAAGAGTGTTCCAAGGAATACATTGTCGCCTGCTTTTAGCTTCTAAAAGATATAACTAAATCTAACAGTGTTCAGCCATTTTATGCTACTAGCATACACAGTCTTTCGTACAAAAGAAACAACATGATAGTGATCATAAATGCACTAAAACATCAACACATACATGTACATGTAGTATAAGACTGCCGGAGCCTGTGAATAAAACAAATGATTTCCAACCCTTATATGAATAATTAAGTTGCAATTATTATAGATAATAATTTATCATTTTACACGTGTTATCAATATGTGTTTTAGAGTCTTTACACCAATTATCCTGCTACATAATGTGTTGTAGGATCCCGATCCAGATGTATTTTCATAATATCTAAATATCAGTTTGTGTGGTTACAGAATATCACACAGTTTAAAAGAACAGCATTATGAGTTAATAAACATGTATAAATGTTTAAAATGTATCAACATCCGCCTCTCAAAATTCAAACGGTTAAATTAGATTGCCCGAGGTATTCTTTGTAAAGTAGGTCATAGGTCAATGTCAAGTGAATTGTAACGCTGGTATTTTCCATAATGTCTTATGACAATCAATACACATGCTCAATTTCATAGAATAACCCCTTAAATGTATTACTATGCGGTATATTGCACATTTAACTTCTTTGTAAAGTAGATGAAGGACAACATCAATGTTCACGAGGTCGGTAGCCATGGCAATTTACAAATGTGATAGTGCCATTCAATAGATATGCAAAATATGAAGTCCATATCTCTTACAGTTATCAGATTGAAGGTGTGACAGACGGAAAAATGGGCAAACAGACAGACTCCGGGTAAAGTGGTTGCTTAGTGCCACTCTGCTCCGCAGGCGACACAAAAATAAAAACCTATATCCAACAAAAGAAATATTTACTTTCCACAGGTGTATACATGTCAAATCTACAAATCATTTCTCCTGGTGGTGGGACATAACTCCAATAGAGGATCATGATATTTGGAAGATTTTAAAGGTAGTACATGTACTACTACCTTAAAAAAACTTCCAAATATCATGGTCTACTACAGTTACTTGACTTTTACGAGGAACGCTGACTTTACAGTTGACGGCTAAGTTTTGCATTAATAAAATGTACGGAAGCTCTTGTACCATATAAATATCTTAATGCATACATAAGTTGTTCTTGAAATATTTTATTTGCAAATATATTTCTTAGATGAACCCATTAAAGAGAAGATATGTTCAATTCTGTGTGAATGTTATTTGAGGGTCAGAGATCATAGCGCGACCGAATCACAGAGCGAGGTGATAATTTGTCTACGGTGCAACTTCTTTTGGAACATTCCATAGTTAATATAACGATGAAAAACATAAAATGAAAAAAAATGGATATTTTTCAATCATAAGATGTTCATTGAATCTTCTTTTGATGTGAATAAGGTTTTGAATGCATTCATTGGCCTAAAACCACACATACCTTTTAAACCCGAAATTCATTTGGAGATATGTAAACTAAAACAAGCGATACCACCGTTTTTGTCTTCAAATATTGTAAGAATTTATGAAATAAATTATTTTAAGAAGCAATCATTGTTGTTTCACTATATACAGAGATTTTCTGAACTGGACCTCTAAACATGAATGTTAACATTCAAATGTTGGGGCGATGTAAACTAACTTTGACCAAACAGCTTCTAGGTCATTGCGCGCCACAACATAGCATTACCGTGACCTGTTCGTGTAATAAATGCAATTTTACTCGAAATTTATTCGTTTCGAATGCAATAAAAGTAATAATAAACAACAATGTTAAAAAGTGCACTGGGAAATGAACTTTGTTGGTATGTGATCAAATTTACAGAAAATCTCAGGATTTGATCACGTGACACTACTGGCTTTTAAAACCCCTGTCCGTATGAAAATCCACTGTCTTTCTCTGTATCCTACAGCATTTTCACAGTAATATACGGTATATCTACAGTATGCTACGGTATGCTAGCTCTGTATATACAGTAAATCTCTGTATGCCACTGTATGTATTCCCAGCATGCCACAGTTACATACAGTAGGCCCCGATACGCCTACAGTATGCCACTGTATGGCTACTGTTTCCTACAGACAACTACGGTAAACCCCAGTATATGCCCCAGTACGCCCCTGTATATGTCCATTGAAGCAAAAAGAAGAAGTTTACACACTCCCAGAGCACTGTACGGTTACCTAAGATGTGGGATTATCAATGTAGTACACAGAGTTACTTACATAAGAAATTTTTGAACACTATTTTAAACACATAGTAGTATTTTTTTTTTTAATTGTTAGGAAACTTATTGTGTTCTTTTATAACTCTGAAATAACTATGAAAAATTATTAAATCATTGCTTCAGAGAATATTTATCTATCAATTTTTAGATTAATTGTTTAATTATTCTTTTAATTGATTTATTAGTTAATTAATTAATTTATTTATTTTGCGAACACCTATTTAATCTATAAAATACTTGGAGTGACTTTGTAACTTTTGTTAAGAAAAACAAAACACAGCCCGAGTAATTCTTTTTTTTTTTTTAACTTATTGATGTTCTTTAAAAAAAATCTAATTGATTGCATGTAGTCAATCATTGCAAAAAAAAATTCTTATTTCTAAATTGAATATACAAACTGAATTATAAATTGTATAGCCGAAAGTTGGGATTTATTTGGCAAATTTTATGTAAACAATATTACGCTAAAATGTGGTTCAAAGTCTTTTTGAAGCATATTTAAACTTCTTTTAATTATTTTACTTCCGTGTTAGTAATCAAAATAACCGTCTCATTATGCACAATCTTAACCCGTCAATAGCTTTTTTGAAACTTTTATTTTGTTTTGTATGACAAAAATCGGTTCTAATTCAAAGAGAAACTGTTATTTCAAGCAGCTGTAGAGTGGACACGGTCGCTCTCTGTCACAAAATAAACAAGTTATAGTGATCAGTGAACAAAACAATAGGTGTCATTACTGTATACCCCGTGTCACTGGTAAACAATCAATGGCTTTGAAGTTCTTTCATAATCGTGTTAGGGTTTTGAAAACCGATTTTTTTTTTTCAATCAAATCAAACTAAAAATATGAAATTGCAATTGAAAAATAAAAATTGTGCATAATCTGACGATTATTTTGATATCCATCATGGACGTAAAATAACTGAAATTCGCTTTAATATGCTTAAAAAATACTTTGTAACATAGTTTAGGATAAAAATATTTTTACTAAAAACCCCTAAAAATCTTATTTTTGGGATATAAATAATTGATTATTTTGTTGTATTGTCAATTTAAAAAATAAAATTAAAGAGTTTGACATTTTTATGGTGATAAATTAATTATCTATTTTATTTATTTATTTACCATTTATTTATTTTTTCTAACACCTGTTTAATCCATAAAATACTTGGCATAGCTTTTTTGTATCTATTGGGAAAAAAAATTACACACACACACCTACAAAACAAGAGTAATGCTGCATTTAAAAAAATTAGTTTTTTAAATCAATTCAATAATTAATTTTAAATGGTTAGTGAATAAATAAATAAAACTGATTAAAAGCACGTATTTAATCATTGTAAAAAGAACAATATATTTATCTATTTAATTTTAAAATTGACGAAACAAACAAATTAATTAATTATAATCCCGAAAATTGGATCTATTTGGCTTATTTAATGTAAACAAGTTTCCACTAAAATGTCTCTCAAAGTATTTTTGAAGCACATTTATACTACTTTTAATTATTTTACTTCCGTGTTGGATATCAAAATAATCGTCTCATTATGCACAATCTTAACCCGTCAATAGCTTTTTTGATACTTTTATTTTATTTTGTTAGAAAAAAATCGGTCCTCTCACAAAGAGAAAATGTTATTTCAAACAGCCTCAGAGTGGACAGGGTCGCTCTCTGCCACAAAATAAACAAGGTATAGTGGTCAGTGAAAAAGACAATCAGTATCATTACTGTGTACCCCGAGTCACTTGTAAACAATCAATGGCTTTGAAGTTCTTTCATAATCGTGTTAGGGTTTTGAAAACCGATTTTTTTTTCAATCAAATCAAACTAAAAATATAAAATTGCAATTGACAAATAAAAATTGTGCATAATCTGACGATTATTTTGATATCCATCATGGACGTAAAATAATTGAAATTCACTTATATATGCTTAAAAAATACTTTGTATCATGGTTTAGGATAAAAATATTTATACTAAAAACCCTTAAAAATCTTATTTTTAGGGATATAAATAATTGATTATTTTGTTGTATTGTCAATTTAAAAAATATAATTAAAGAGTGTGACATTTTTATGGTGATAAATAAATTATCTATTTTATTTATTTATTTACCATTTATTTATTTTCCTAACACCTGTTTAATCCATAAAATACTTGGAAATGGCTTTTTTGTATCTTTTGGGAAAAAAATTACATACACACACCTACAAAACAAGAGTTATGCTGCATTTAAAAAAAAAATACTTTTTAAATCAATTCAATAATTGATTTTAAATTGTTAGTGAATAAATAAATAAAACTGATTAAAAGCACGTATTTAATCATTGTAAAAAGAACAATTTATTTATATCTATTTAATTTTAAAATTGACGAAACAAACAAATTAATTAATTATAATCCCGAAAATTGGATCTATTTGGCTTATTTAATGTAAACAAGTTTCCACTAAAATGTCTCTCAAAGTATTTTTGAATCATATTAAATCTATTTTTAATTATTTTACTTCCGTATTGGATATCAAAATAATCGTCTCATTATGCACAATCTTAACCCGTCAATAGCTTTTTTGATACTTTTATTTTATTTTGTTAGAAAAAAATCGGTCCTCTCACAAAGAGAAAATGTTATTTCAAACAGCCTCAGAGTGGACAGGGTCGCTCTCTGCCACAAAATAAACAAGGTATAGTGGTCAGTGAAAAAGACAATCAGTATCATTACTGTGTACCCCGAGTCACTTGTAAACAATCAATGGCTTTGAAGTTCTTTCATAATCGTGTTAGGGTTTTGAAAACCGATTTTTTTTCTTCAATCAAATCAAACTAAAAATATAAAATTGCAATTGACAAATAAAAATTGTGCATAATCTGACGATTATTTTGATATCCATCATGGACGTAAAATAATTGATATTTGTTTTAATATGCTTAAAAATTACTTTGTAGCATATTTTAGGAGAAATAATTTTCATTTAAAAATAAAACTACAAAAACCAATTTTTTTTGTGTGTGTGTGTGTGGGGGGGGGGGGGGGTTATATAATTGATCACTTTGTTGTCTTGTCAATTACAAAAATAAATAATTTATTTATTTATTTTGTTTATTTATGTATTTGTAGATACGAGGGTTGATCCAAAAGTTCGTGGAATTTCTTCATAATTTATTTATTTTTAAGTGGAATTGGTTGAAAATTACAAATGAAAATATAGACACTTGATGAATATTTTAAATTGAAAAACATTTTAAATATCTTTGATAGTAACTCTATGGCAGTTGCCATAGAAAAGGTTGTTTGGAAATGCGGGGGAGACATTAACGTGTTTATTATTGTTTAAATTCTTAATACGTAAAATGAGAATTAAACCGCCCTATGTGTTATATATAAATCCAAAATTATGTCATTATTACGATTGCTTGATCTTTTATAAACCTTTGTGTGAGAGTTTTAGCTGATTTTTACTGGATATTTAGTTAATTAAGTTGGATGATTTATTGTTCATCTTTAAGTAGTTGGACTACGTCAAATTTCGGTCAAGTCATACGTTTTGTATAAATCCCGGGATCACTCTATCTTAAACGCGTATATTATTGACATAGGCTTGGGAAAAATGCATTTAGCTACTGGTTTCCTAGTGGCATAAGAAATTTAGAAAAATAGAACTTCCATGGACGTTGATTAAAGGCGTGGTCCACTTTTTGGAGGCTCTGTTTTAAGTGCGTATCCCCCTAGACAAATTAAAAGCGTTAATGGACGTTGCCGGTTGCCGTGCTGTCCTTGACATTGTTACTGAAATTGGAACATCATATGGAAAGATGGTTAGTATTTTGAAATTTGAGCGAAAAATGAAGATAAGTTGGTGCAAGAGGATAATTATGCTTTTCTTGAGAAAAAAAATGGAGAAAAGGGCGGTATTTTGTAGAAATATGTAGTCAAATTGGACATTAGGGCTAGATGCTTCTATAACGCGACGTGGCATATACAGCTTTACGTTACGTCGAAGTCTCCCCCGGGTTTCACAACATTCCATTTTCAGAAAGCTCGTGTGACCTTATTGGTAATTGGAAAGTGATGAAATTTTCCAATATTGTTGCATTACGACTCTATATTATGAATATGCCTGTTGTTTGCTTTCATCTAATCACTATAAAATTTTACGAAGAAATTCCACGAACTTTTGGATCAACCCTCGTAAATTGATAAACAGAATAAATGAATAAGATAATTAATTAGTTCATTGATCAATTTTGTATTTTTAAAGTCATTTATTTTATTTAATTTTAACTTACCACTTCACCTTGTTTATTTTGTGCCGTGTCTACTATGCAGCTTTGCATTTGTCAAGAAATAGATTGATTTGTTTTTACAATGATTAATTTTATGCCGTTAATTAATTATATTTATTTTTTCAAAGAAACTATATTTATTTTAAAAACTAATATTTTCCAAAATGCAGCATTACCCCGGCCGTGCTTTTTTTTTTTTTTTTCAAAAGTTACAAAGTCACTCCAAGTATTTTATAGATTAAATAGGTGTTTGCAAAATAAATAAATTAATTAATTAACTAATAAATCAATTCAAAGAATAATTAGATAATTAATTTTAAAAATTAATAGATAGATATTCATTGAAGAAATGATTTATTAATTTTTCATAGTTATTATAGAGTTATTATAAAAAAACACAATAAGTTTCCTAACTAATTAAAAAAAAATACTACTAAGTGTTTAAAAGAGTGTTCAAAAATTTCTTAGGTAAGTAACTCTGTGTACTAAATTGATAATCCCACATCTTAGGTAACCGTACAGTGCTCTGGGAGTGTGTAAACTTCTTCCTTTTGCTTCAAAGAACATAAACAGGGGCGTACTGGGGCATATACTGGGGTTTACCGTAGTTGTCTGTAGGAAACAGTAGCCATACAGTGGCATACTGTAGGCGTATCGGGGCCTACTGTATGTAACTGTGGCATGCTGGGAATACATACAGTGGCATACAGAGATTTACTGTATATACAGAGCTAGCATACCGTAGCATACTGTAGATATACCGTAGATTACTGTGAAAATGCTGTAGGATACAGAGAAAGACAGTGGATTTTCATACGGACAGGGGTTTTAAAAGCCAGTAGTGTGACCAACTAAAAGTTCATTTATCAACTCTTCAACATTGTTGTTCATTTCTTAAGAAAACGACAACCAACCTACCCTCAATTCCCGGCGTTCACCTGCCAGTGCCCGTAACACCATATCTATGATGACCACTAGAAAGGTTTTCTTATGTACATGTGTTATCAATTCTGTATCTCCGTACATTATACACGTTTAAATGTCCAAGTAATCCGTGAACTGTAGAAGTAGTTGCTTCTCCTAAAAGTCCATTCGTAGATTTCAGAATACTCAAATAAAGGAAATAGGGATAACCATCATGGATTTAAACAACAGTGACCTCTATTCACTTATATTGTGTTGTGTTTGATTACATTTCCTGGGGGTAAATGCCATGTACTTTATAGAAATAATCAATTAAAGAAGCTTAATATTAACACCTTTAAAAAGTATTTTTTCTCAATGTCCAAAAACATTTTGAGAGGGTCGTTAATGAAGCAGCACTCTCTGTTAGTGTTAATACATTTCAAAACAAGGCCCCTATTTACAGGTTGGTCACAAAAGTCAATTGAAATTCAAAATAAGAATATATGTGTATTACGAAATATTAGGATACAAATCTATTGCAGTAGACTAAGAGCAGGGCAAAAGTGAACAAGACACTAAGCTTCTTTTCATTATTATGCAAATCCCAATCCTAATCCGCTAATCAAATGAGGTGAATAAGTAAAAATATATAAACCTTTCCAGGCATATACAAGAGTTGAAAGTAGTGAATATTTCCCAAATATTTAGCTTAATGATTGATGTAAATGTTATTTATTTCATTCCTTTAGATTTGTGACAGTGGTAGTCCAAACATTTTCGGAAAGAGAACAACTGAACGTTGTCTGAGATGTTGCAATTCAGATCTATGTAACCTAGAATGTATGCCTTATGATTATTGCTGACTTTAATTCATATTTCTTTGGAAAGATTTTATCGACGATTGCTCTTTATGAATTTGCAAATGATTATCAATGTACCAGTAAATCTCACTGTGATTACAATGATTAATTTTATGCCGTTAATTAATTATATTTATTTTTTCAAAGAAACTATATTTATTTTAAAAACTAATATTTTCCAAAATGCAGCATTACCCCGGCCGTGCTTTTTTTTTTTTTTTCAAAAGTTACAAAGTCACTCCAAGTATTTTATAGATTAAATAGGTGTTTGCAAAATAAATAAATTAATTAATTAACTAATAAATCAATTCAAAGAATAATTAGATAATTAATTTTAAAAATTAATAGATAGATATTCATTGAAGAAATGATTTATTAATTTTTCATAGTTATTATAGAGTTATTATAAAAAAACACAATAAGTTTCCTAACTAATTAAAAAAAAATACTACTAAGTGTTTAAAAGAGTGTTCAAAAATTTCTTAGGTAAGTAACTCTGTGTACTAAATTGATAATCCCACATCTTAGGTAACCGTACAGTGCTCTGGGAGTGTGTAAACTTCTTCCTTTTGCTTCAAAGAACATAAACAGGGGCGTACTGGGGCATATACTGGGGTTTACCGTAGTTGTCTGTAGGAAACAGTAGCCATACAGTGGCATACTGTAGGCGTATCGGGGCCTACTGTATGTAACTGTGGCATGCTGGGAATACATACAGTGGCATACAGAGATTTACTGTATATACAGAGCTAGCATACCGTAGCATACTGTAGATATACCGTAGATTACTGTGAAAATGCTGTAGGATACAGAGAAAGACAGTGGATTTTCATACGGACAGGGGTTTTAAAAGCCAGTAGTGTGACCAACTAAAAGTTCATTTATCAACTCTTCAACATTGTTGTTCATTTCTTAAGAAAACGACAACCAACCTACCCTCAATTCCCGGCCTTCACCTGCCAGTGCCCGTAACACCATATCTATGATGACCACTAGAAAGGTTTTCTTATGTACATGTGTTATCAATTCTGTATCTCCGTACATTATACACGTTTAAATGTCCAAGTAATCCGTGAACTGTAGAAGTAGTTGCTTCTCCTAAAAGTCCATTCGTAGATTTCAGAATACTCAAATAAAGGAAATAGGGATAACCATCATGGATTTAAACAACAGTGACCTCTATTCACTTATATTGTGTTGTGTTTGATTACATTTCCTGGGGGTAAATGCCATGTACTTTATAGAAATAATCAATTAAAGAAGCTTAATATTAACACCTTTAAAAAGTATTTTTTCTCAATGTCCAAAAACATTTTGAGAGGGTCGTTAATGAAGCAGCACTCTCTGTTAGTGTTAATACATTTCAAAACAAGGCCCCTATTTACAGGTTGGTCACAAAAGTCAATTGAAATTCAAAATAAGAATATATGTGTATTACGAAATATTAGGATACAAATCTATTGCAGTAGACTAAGAGCAGGGCAAAAGTGAACAAGACACTAAGCTTCTTTTCATTATTATGCAAATCCCAATCCTAATCCGCTAATCAAATGAGGTGAATAAGTAAAAATATATAAACCTTTCCAGGCATATACAAGAGTTGAAAGTAGTGAATATTTCCCAAATATTTAGCTTAATGATTGATGTAAATGTTATTTATTTCATTCCTTTAGATTTGTGACAGTGGTAGTCCAAACATTTTCGGAAAGAGAACAACTGAACGTTGTCTGAGATGTTGCAATTCAGATCTATGTAACCTAGAATGTATGCCTTATGATTATTGCTGACTTTAATTCATATTTCTTTGGAAAGATTTTATCGACGATTGCTCTTTATGAATTTGCAAATGATTATCAATGTACCAGTAAATCTCACTGTGATTACAATGATTAATTTTATGCCGTTAATTAATTATATTTATTTTTTCAAAGAAACTATATTTATTTTAAAAACTAATATTTTCCAAAATGCAGCATTACCCCGGCCGTGCTTTTTTTTTTTTTTTTCAAAAGTTACAAAGTCACTCCAAGTATTTTATAGATTAAATAGGTGTTTGCAAAATAAATAAATTAATTAATTAACTAATAAATCAATTCAAAGAATAATTAGATAATTAATTTTAAAAATTAATAGATAGATATTCATTGAAGAAATGATTTATTAATTTTTCATAGTTATTATAGAGTTATTATAAAAAAACACAATAAGTTTCCTAACTAATTAAAAAAAAATACTACTAAGTGTTTAAAAGAGTGTTCAAAAATTTCTTAGGTAAGTAACTCTGTGTACTAAATTGATAATCCCACATCTTAGGTAACCGTACAGTGCTCTGGGAGTGTGTAAACTTCTTCCTTTTGCTTCAAAGAACATAAACAGGGGCGTACTGGGGCATATACTGGGGTTTACCGTAGTTGTCTGTAGGAAACAGTAGCCATACAGTGGCATACTGTAGGCGTATCGGGGCCTACTGTATGTAACTGTGGCATGCTGGGAATACATACAGTGGCATACAGAGATTTACTGTATATACAGAGCTAGCATACCGTAGCATACTGTAGATATACCGTAGATTACTGTGAAAATGCTGTAGGATACAGAGAAAGACAGTGGATTTTCATACGGACAGGGGTTTTAAAAGCCAGTAGTGTGACCAACTAAAAGTTCATTTATCAACTCTTCAACATTGTTGTTCATTTCTTAAGAAAACGACAACCAACCTACCCTCAATTCCCGGCCTTCACCTGCCAGTGCCCGTAACACCATATCTATGATGACCACTAGAAAGGTTTTCTTATGTACATGTGTTATCAATTCTGTATCTCCGTACATTATACACGTTTAAATGTCCAAGTAATCCGTGAACTGTAGAAGTAGTTGCTTCTCCTAAAAGTCCATTCGTAGATTTCAGAATACTCAAATAAAGGAAATAGGGATAACCATCATGGATTTAAACAACAGTGACCTCTATTCACTTATATTGTGTTGTGTTTGATTACATTTCCTGGGGGTAAATGCCATGTACTTTATAGAAATAATCAATTAAAGAAGCTTAATATTAACACCTTTAAAAAGTATTTTTTCTCAATGTCCAAAAACATTTTGAGAGGGTCGTTAATGAAGCAGCACTCTCTGTTAGTGTTAATACATTTCAAAACAAGGCCCCTATTTACAGGTTGGTCACAAAAGTCAATTGAAATTCAAAATAAGAATATATGTGTATTACGAAATATTAGGATACAAATCTATTGCAGTAGACTAAGAGCAGGGCAAAAGTGAACAAGACACTAAGCTTCTTTTCATTATTATGCAAATCCCAATCCTAATCCGCTAATCAAATGAGGTGAATAAGTAAAAATATATAAACCTTTCCAGGCATATACAAGAGTTGAAAGTAGTGAATATTTCCCAAATATTTAGCTTAATGATTGATGTAAATGTTATTTATTTCATTCCTTTAGATTTGTGACAGTGGTAGTCCAAACATTTTCGGAAAGAGAACAACTGAACGTTGTCTGAGATGTTGCAATTCAGATCTATGTAACCTAGAATGTATGCCTTATGATTATTGCTGACTTTAATTCATATTTCTTTGGAAAGATTTTATCGACGATTGCTCTTTATGAATTTGCAAATGATTATCAATGTACCAGTAAATCTCACTGTGATTACAATGATTAATTTTATGCCGTTAATTAATTATACTATATTTATTTTAAAAACTAATATTTTCCAACGCACTTTTCACTTAAAGAAAGTTCTATATTTAGATATTCATTGAAGAAATGATTTATTAATTTTTCATAGTTAACGTCCGTCCGTCCGTCCGTCCGTCCGTCCGTCCGTCTGTCACACTTTTCTTCCCTGAACTCCTCTTACATTTTACACAGTAGCCTAATCATCTTTTGGGAGATGGTTGGTGGTGTCATGTAGATGTGCAGTAAGGTTTCGGAATTTTGATTTTGCCCCGGGGGGTCAAATGACCTCTATTCACTTATATTGGGTGTTTGATTACAAAAATGACGTTTTTTATGCAAAAAGCCCCGTCTTCCCTGAACTCCTCTTACATTTTACACAGTAGGCTAATCATCTTTTGGGAGATGGTTGGTGGTGTCCTGTAGATGTGCAGTAAGGTTTTGGAAATTTGATTTTGCCCCAGGGGGTCAAATGGGGGTCGAAAAATGACGTTTTTTATGCAAAAAGCCCCGTCTTCCCTGAACTCCTCTTACATTTTACACAGTAGCCTAATCATCTTTTGGGAGATGGTTGGTGGTGTCATGTAGATGTGCAGTAAGGTTTCGGAATTTTGATTTTGCCTTGGGGAGTCAAATGGGGGTCGAAAAATGATGTTTTTTATGCAAAAAGCCCCGTCTTCCCTGAACTCCTCTTACATTTTACACAGTAGGCTAATCATCTTTTGGGAGATGGTTGGTGTTGTCATGTAGATGTGCAATAAGGTTTCGGAATTTTGATTTTGCCCCGGGGGGTCAAATGGGGGTCGAAAAATGACGTTTTTTATGCAAAAAGCCCCGTCTTCCCTGAACTCCTCTTACATTTTACACAGTAGCCTAATCATCTTTTGGGAGATGGTTGGTGGTGTCATGTAGATGTGCAGTAAGGTTTCAGAATTTTGATTTTGCCCCGGGGGGGTCAAATGGGGGTCGAAAAATGACGTTTTTTATGCAAAAAGCCCCGTCTTCCCTGAACTCCTCTTACATTTTACACAGTAGCCTAATCATCTTTTGGGAGATGGTTGATGGTGTTATGTAGATGTGCAGTAAGGTTTCGGAATTTTGATTTTGCCCCAGGGGGTCAAATGGGGGTCGAAAAATGATGTTTTTTATGCAAAAAGCCCCGTCTTCCCTGAACTCCTCTTACATTTTACACAGTAGGCTAATCATCTTTTGGGAGATGGTTGGTGGTGTCCTGTAGATGTGCAGTAAGGTTTCGGAATTTTGATTTTGCCCCAGGGGGTCAAATGGGGGTCGAAAAATGATGTTTTTTATGCAAAAAGCCCCGTCTTCCCTGAACTCCTCTTACATTTTACACAGTAGCCTAATCATCTTTTGGGAGATGGTTGGTGGTGTCCTGTAGATGTGCAGTAAAGTTTCAGAATTTTGATTTTGCCCCAGGGGGTCAAATGGGGGTCGAAAAATGATGTTTTTTATGCAAAAAGCCCTGTCTTCCCTGAACTCCTCTTACATTTTACACAGTAGCCTAATCATCTTTTGGGAGATGGTTGGTGGTGTCCTGTAGATGTGCAGTAAGGTTTCGGAATTTTGATTTTGCCCCGGGGGGTCAAATGGGGGTCGAAAAATGATGTTTTTTATGCAAAAAGCCCCGTCTTCCCTGAACTCCTCTTACATTTTACACAGTAGGCTAATCATCTTTTGGGAGATGGTTGGTGGTGTCATGTAGATGTGCAGCAATGTTTCGGAATTTTGATTTTTGCCCAGGGGGTCAAAAGGGGGTCGAAAAATGACGTTTTTTATGCAAAAAGCCCTGTTTTCCCTGAACTCCTCTTACATTTTACACAGTAGCCTAATCATCTTTTGGGAGATGGTTGGTGGTGTCGTAGATGTACAGTAAGGTTTTGGAATGTTGAATTTGCCCCGGGGGGACTAATGGTGTCGAAAAATGATATTTTAAAAAGTGAGGTCAAGGTCAAAGGAAAATTCAAGGTCAAAATAAGTTGACGTATTAATAGCTCTTAGCAGTATGTATCAGCATATGAGGTTTGATAAATATATCTTGAATTGTTTATTCAAAACTGGTCTAAACATTAATTTTAGAAAAGTGATATCAAGGTCACAGGAAAAGTCAAGGTAAAAAAGAGTGAAGCATCGTAAAGCTTACATCAGTATGTATCATCATGTGAAGTTTCATTACACAACTTGAATGGTTTCTTTAAAATAAAGCTAAACACTAATTTAAAGAAAAGTTAAGTGAAGGTCAAAGGAAAAGTCAAAGTCAAAAAATATTGCTGCAGTTGGATATCTACATCAGTATGCATCAACATATGAACTTTGATAAAAATATCTAGAAAGTTTCTTTGAGCCCGATGGAAAGACAGATGGAAGAGTGGAGGGCGGACATGACAAAAACTATACATGTATTCCTAATCATGGTGTGGCATAAAAAACTTGAATCTACATTATATGAGCATGTTCCATCTATCAAGATTATACAAGCAAATTCAAAGAATTGTGGTCCTCTGCTTTCTGTGTTTTACTGAATGAGATACCATAATTTATGGCAGATTGTGTGTCAAATATGCACCCCTATCATATATCAATTTTTGAAAATTGGGTCAAAGGGGAAAAATCATAGCATGCTCTGAAACATTTTGTTGCCGGTAATGTACATGTCAAATATGAAAGTCCTATCTCTTTTGAATCAAAAGTTATATATACAATATAATATTTTTGAAAAGTAGGTTAAACTTCTAGGTCAAGGTCACAGAGTCAAAAGTCATGATATATTTAGAAAAGTCTTTTCACATGTAATAAACATGTATAATCTGAATGCCCTTTCTTTTCTCTTTCAAAATGATCAATTTAAAATGTTATTTTTTGGAAAGTAGGTAAAACTTTAAGGTCAAGGTCTCACTTGGGTTAAAAAATCATAGTATATTTAGAAAGTTTTGTGGTAATGTGCATGTGAAATATGAAAGCACTATCTCTTATCATTCAAAAGTTATGACCAAGGTTAAATTTATTGTGACAGATGCACATACTAGCTGTCAATAAGATGGACAGACTGACAGACAAATGAGATTTAGTGTCCCCTCCCTTTCCCCAAAATGGGGGACAAGAATGCCCTTGCTGTTCTTGAGAAGAAGATTTATGATGGAAAAAATCCCCTGCATATTTCTTAACGCAAATCAATATTGTGTTTTTATGTCATTTTGTTTGTTGTTAAACATCCCTCTCAGGAATTTTTCACTCATATGGAGACACCACCATTTGAAAAATAATGAGGACAAGTTAGATTTGAGGTCAACATTCATTTTAGGAGTTTTCAACCATTAAGACGTAAAGAAATATTAACTCGATCCTTCCCCTCACCCCTTCCCAGACCCCTGTTTGTTCATGTATGCAAAAAAAAAAAATGTTTATACAAATAGTTTAATGTGGTCCATCTCTGAATGATTCTCATTCCTAATTCTAGGAAGATATGTTGACACAAATTCATGAATAAAATGTCAAGTAATCTTATCATTGATGCACTTTTATTTAATTTAAGGCAGTCATATTGTGAACATTTCCAGCTCATTAGGAGAGTGAGGATGACCTCTAGGGGTTCATAACCTTTATACCATTAAATTTACATAACATAATAACACAAGAAACAATATTATGTATAGTCAAATGGAAAAAGTTTCCTACTACATTGTATTTAGGAGTCACATGATCATTTGTCATTACAGGGACAGGGAAGTGGATTGGGAGATCCCCTCAACACCCCCCCCCCCTTCCCCCGGAATTTGCAGGACTATAATATATACTGGAGGAAATAAAAATGACTTTGGGTGCCCTAAGTGTCCCTCCACCCTAGAAAACAGACCAAACCATAACTTCTTTTTTTTCTTGCTTCTCAGGAAATTCTGGTCTGGAATCCCTCCCAGAAAAAAAATTCTGGATCTTGTAACTGAATGTAACGTTGATAACGGGGGATAACTCTTCAGAATGTGAAATTCGTCTATTGTAGCATCGGATGACCTTTGATCCTTTAAACTTTAACCTAACCGTTTGCATTTCAGACTATTTTACCCAAATCTATACCAAAACTTGTACTTACCGATTGTTATTATTTAAGCCCTGTCATCTTCATGAAATATAATCCAGTTAAAACACAAAATGAAATAATTCCTACCGACATATATGCAATGATGCACACTAGTATCCTACTGCACGTGCAGTGAAATCTAAAATGATAATGCCAATGGTAAAACTAGTACTTAAGTTGGGTACGTGACGCAAGCCAAATGTGATGCAGGTGTTTAGATACATGTATAGTGCAAGAACAAATTGAAAATTATCATTTACAAAAGATGTTTTATTTTAGCTTTGCAATCTAGGCCTATTTGCAAAAACAGACAAATAAGGTGTGTTTGTGTGTGTGTGTGTTGATGGGAGACGGGTGGGGGTTGACCATTAAATTGATTGTGTATATGGCAGCTTTCAAGAAGTTTCTGCCTAATCAAATATAAATAAACTTTGCACATATTGAAAAATTCATCAAAAACGCTTTACACTAATTTGAATAATATATTATTTGTTGTTAATCTATATGAGAAAATAGATTTAAAAAGTTCCAATTATGTGCCAAAAATCCTCCCCCCCCCCCCCTTTATCAAACCTAATTTACATCATTAATTAAATTCTGTAGTTTAATTTCCGACTGGTAATGAATTAAGAATATGAAATACCTATAAAATGGAGGCCCATGGGTCACATGGTCACTAGCTGCAGATCTGTAGCGTTATGGTTTTATATATTAGTATTTGACTGCAGATCCTGTAATGCAAAAAAGGTGCAATTTACGGCGCAATATGTTTTGCGCACTTCTGGGGAGAATTTCTCCACTTTCCAGCATCGGTCAATTTACTACCTATCAATTCCTAATTTTAGGCACATTATTTAATCAATCTGTATATTTTATCCATCTCCCAACCCTTTATAGTCGTCTCTACTCGAGATAAACTCAATTAAAATTATTTGTTAGATTGCTGAAAATTCACATCAAGCGAGTTTATTGCCTGTAGAGATTACTATAAATGGCTGGGAGGTGGACAAAATATACATATTGGCCAGAGAATGTGTCCAAAATTAGGGAGTGAAAGGTAGTTGATTGACTAATGCTAGAAAGTGGAGAAATTCTGCCCAAAAGTGCTAAAAAAAATATTGCGCGTAAATTGCACCTTTTTTGCATATGGGGATCTGTAGCGTTATGATCAAAGACAAATATATAAAACCAGATCTGCAGCTACATGGTCACCTGAGCATATTATGCTCAATTTGATGAATACATGTATTATGTAAATTATTGAATTATATTGAACGCATTCCAAAATCAAAACAGAAAATCTTTTTTTCTGTTTTAAGCATATTGCCCTTAGGTATTGACAAAACTCAACAAATAACACAGTTTACAAGATATTTATTGGTGCGAATATTAAAAGTTTAAAGAACACAAACCATCGTTTACATAGCTAGATTTTACGGAGTAAATTTCCTCCCAAAACCTATCACTGAAACAGTTTTCACTACCACATTACAATTTGAAAAAGGCAAAAATCTACAGAGTAAATTTCCTCTCAAAAATGACACTATACAGTTAACATACAATAGTCAATTTAAAAGCGATTGTCCATGATATAAAAAGATTTTACGGAGTAAATTTCCTCCCGAAAATTATCACTGATACAGTATTCACTACAAACAATTACAAATTGAAAATAGCAAAAATCTAGAGAGTAAATTTCCTCTCTAAATTCACATTGGTGCATTCTACATTCAGTATGTCAATGCCAAATCAACAAACGTCCACATAGCTAGATTTTACGGAGTAAATTTCCTCCCATAGAATTATACTGATACAGTGTTCACTACTTTAATTACAGTTTGTTACTAACAAAAATCCAGAGAGTAAATTTCCTCTCTAATTTCACGTCGGTGGATTGTACATTCAGTATTTCAATGCCAAATCAACCATCGTTTACATTGCTAGATTTTACGGAGTAAATTTCCTCCCAAAGAATTTCACTGATACAGTTTTCTCTACTAACATTACAAATTAGTACTAACAAAAATCTACAGAGTAAATTTCCTCTCTAAATTCACGTCGGTGCATTGTACATTCAGTATTTCAAAGCCAAAGAAACCATCGTTTACATAGCTACATTTTACGGAGTAAATTTCCTCGCAAAGAATATCACTGATACATTGTTCACCACTATATTTCAAAATAGAAAAAAAAACTCTACAGAGTAAATTTCCTCTCGAAATGCACGTTGTTGCATTGTACATTCAGTATTTCAAAGCCAAATCAACCATCTTTTCACAGCTAGATTTTACGGAGTAAATTTCCTCCCAAAGACTATCACTGATATAGTGTACACAACTACATTTCATCTAGAGAGGAAACTTCCTTTCAAAATGACATATACGGTAAACATACAGTAGTCAATTCAGAAGCGACTATCCTTTATATGACAAGACTTTACGGAGTAAATTTCCCCCCAAAGATTTCACTGATAGAGTGTTCACTACTTACATTACAGTTTGTTATTAACAAAAATCTAGAGAGTAAATTTCCTCTCTAAATTCACGTCGGTGTATTGTACATTCAGTATTTCAATGCCAAATCAACTATCGTTAACATAGCTGGATTTTACGGAGTAAATTTCCTCCCAAAGAATATCACTGATACATTGTTCACTTCTACATTTCAACATAAAAAAAATTCTACGGAGTAAATTTCCTCTCAAAATGCGCGTCGGTGCATTGTACATTCAGTATTTCAAAGCCAAATCAACCATCGTTTACACAGCTAGATTTTACGGAGTAAATTTCCTCCCAAAAATATCACTGATATAGTGTACACAACTACATTACAATTTGAAAATAGCAAAAATCTGGAGAGGAAATTTCCTCTCAAAATGACATTCATACAGTAAACATACAGTAGTCAATTCAGAAGCGACTATCCTTTAGATAACAAGGCTTTACGGAGTAAATTTCCTCCCAAAGAATTTCACTGATAGAGTGTTCACTACTTACATTACAGTTTGTTATTAACAAAAATCTAGAGAGTAAATTTCCTTTCTAAATTCACGTCGGTGCATTGTACATTCAGTATTTAAATGCCAAATCAACCATCTTTTACGCAGCTAGATTTTACAGAGTAAATTCTCTCCCAAAGACTATCACAGATATAGTGTTCACTACCACATTACAATTTGAAAAAGGCAAAAATCTACAGGGTAAATTTCCTCTCAAAAATGATACTGATACATTTAACATACAGTAGTCAATTCAAAAGCGACTATCCTTGATATAACAATATTTTACGGAGTAAATTTCCTCTCAAAGATGTCACTGATACAGTATTCACCACAACAATTACAATTTCAAAATAGCAAAAATTTACAGAGTAAATTTCCTCTCTAAACTCACATTGGTGCATTGTACATTCAGTATTTTAAAGCCAAAGAGACGATCTTTAACATACTAGATTTTACATTCATTATTTGCAGATAGAAAATAAAAATCTAAAAATAAATTAATCAATTTTTACAGGGAAAAAATACATTTTACATCTTATTTAATAAATGACTTTCGAGGGACATTTTTATCTCAATATAGTAATGATGAAATACATTATTATTTAATCTTTAAATAAACAACGAAGAATCTATACAAACACATGCAGTTTTTTTTACTGATTTCAAGGGGTATTCAACGAGGGGAGGGGGTTCAATGCGCATACAGTAGCATGGTGACGTCACAAACAATATCTCAAGGTACGTTGAAAACTGTATTGTCCAGTCTATATCCGCGAAGAAAAAACGTGAAGGAGGCAAGTCCCTCTCTTGATTATTGTCGAACAGTTTGATTTCAAACACATCTATCACATTTACTTTCTTTGACCGAAGCTCCACTTCTATGCTTTCCTTAAGGCTGATGCCATTGAACACTTGCTGAATGCATTTCAAACATGTCCAAAGGAAATTTGGTCGCACTATTATTAACAAATCCATTGTTGACCTATTGATAAAATTTTAAAACTCGTAAATCATCTCATAAAATTATTTTTAAACTTTCAATTTTTCAAATCCCATGGGCATTTATTTCTTCAGGCACGCCAGAATATATGTTGCGCACCACAGTCGAGCAGTATTGCTTGTACAATTTTTGTAAAATCAAAAAATAATTTTTCCGTTGTTTTTTCGTATGGAAAATTCATTTATCTAAAGAACATGTATATATACCCCCAGTCTACACACACATTTAGACAAACTAAGACAAGATAAATTTTTTTGAGGATGATGTAAATTTTCTCATATAAATCCAGATCATATACGTTTGCATGAAACACGATTTTGAATGCAGATTAGTTCAGACAGGACATTTGCTACTAAAACACTAATAACAAACGCCAAAAGGGGAGTTCAGAGAGTTAAATAATAATATGTACATGCAGGTAGTTTTACTGCAAATAATTGATCGCTAAAGTGTTTAGTATTTCACACAATAAAGAAAACAACCACTTTGACCAAGGATCGAAATCCTCATGGAACTAGTACTGTAGTTAAGGATAGAATTCATATGCAAGACACTACCTCAATTACATTTATCGTAACATATATACATATACAATTATAAATTTACCTTTATTATTCAATGTTTGGTCTTGCATGGTTTCCTTATTTCTCCATTCATCAGAAAACAGTCACTTTTATATATCCAGTCGTCACTTAAACCACTCCTGAAATAATTTTATTCACCTATTGAAGGGCGGTCTAACTTGGTTTTCTTTCTCTAACTTGCTTCGTGTTCCTTGCAACTTTTAAGTGGAGAAGCCACTGGGCACAATGCAAATATCCGATACCGCCAATTTCAAAACTGCCTTACACACAAATCCTCATGTGGGGATAATACACATGTAACCGGAAACGGACAAATAAACTGTTTTCACACAGAACCTGAAAACAAATTCATTGTTTTCAAGATAAATGAATGATTTAGCGTTAATAGGTTGTAGTAAGAGAAAATTGAGATGGTCTGTTTCTTATCATTTCATCATTTTCTTTTCCGTTGCGTGAATCCCCGCTGTTACATTTGTAATCAAACCCTTGTATTGGATAGAGCTGCGGCCATGTCATAATATTCTGACCTAAATCAAGCTGTAAGTTCCATACTTTTTCACCATCAAAATCTAAGCCCTAAAAAATCATAAGTCGCCTCAGTTAGCTATTTACATTTTGTTGATATGTGTACTCTGCTGCAATTACATAGACATTATCTTTCATGCAGCAATTACCGATATTTAGGTTTCAAAAATGTGATTGAAAATCATTGACTGTTATTCGTTTTAGTTGACCTATCGACACTAACATCATGGGGTCTAAAAAGAGAAAAATAGACTTTAGAAAAAGCTAACGCAAAAGCAAAACTTCTAAAGCTTGTTTTAAGCTTTTAATTTTATAAACTCAAATAATATAATCATCTAAAAATTAAATAAAAAAAAATATATACTAGTATATCGCCTTCCTTTTTATATGCCTATATTTTCTATAATCCTAACTGTAATTTATTATTTACGACTTGTATTCGATAATGGTGTTTTGGGTGTTATAACATCTGATCTTAATTACTATAAAACCGTTATTTCAAAATTTTGTAAGCATCTTAATATATTATCTTTCAAACCTGAAAGCGCAAACTTACATCTGAGAAATTGTTAATTATGTAAATCCATTGAAGTTTATTGCATTTTACTAAGTTACAAGTTTAACATATACTCTACTACTACATGTATCGCATATGTATATTTATTTGATGTGACAGTATATCAATTAATACATTAATAAAAATATTTATTTTTCAAGATGTAACAAAAATATGAACAGTAAACATGTCCATTAAAAGAAATCTTGTGCGATTGACGCGCCCAATGAAGTCAATAAAAGTGTAATTGATGCAAATCACCCATATTCCCCAAACGCTAGCAAGACAGTTTACGGCAGTAGATTTTGATTTCAGGAGGGTGGATCCTAGGTTTTCAGCTTTTTTTGGTTAAAGAAAAATACTTGATACATTCTTTCATTTATTTCTATCAGTGAAATTTTTACATTAAAATGAAAATATTAACATAGCCAATCAGGATATGTCTAGGTATCACAACGGTAAATGTTTACATCAAACAAATCGTAAAAAAAAGAATCTGGTAATTGTTTACTTGAAAAAAAAATATTTAACAGGAGATGTTAAACATTACCTGTAACACTAACTAAAACATCCTAACACACAAAACGGTACCTACGCGGCATTTTCTGACTTTTTCCATTTGCAAACAGGGCTACTTCAAATTCACGCGTTTTTAATGTCTTTATAAACATTCCTAGTGCATCACAGGTTGTAGCCCCCCCCCCCCCCCATGCCCGAAAAAAGCTCATTTTAAAAAAAAACCTTTATTTGTTCAAAAAGTACAAAAAATTTACTATGCACAGGTACAAAGTTGTAAAAAAGGATTGGAAGAGAATAGAAAAACGTTTCAAAAGAAAGGAAAATCAATTTGATATTTGACTAAGTTTATTTTGATCGGTCAATTACCTGTGTGATACCTCTACCCATTTAGTACTCCTCCTCCCTCTTGTTTAACCAGAAAATGATACCAACTTCCGGGAATTTCGTTCCCTTTTCCCAATAATTCAACTCGCAGAACTTCCAGATTTACCAAGTTATATCGTACCCGAAGTTAATTCATACAAAGGGAAATAGAATTATATGGAAATACGTAAAACAAAAATTGAAAGATAGCTTATTTCTACTAACGATTTAGTTTCCCACAGCATTGTAAAATTCATAATTTTTATAACTGTTTTTTTTCTTTAATTTACTTTTTTTTACAGTAATTGATTAATATGACCCCCCCCCCAAAAAAAATGGGTGCAAAGGATTCCAAATAATTAGTTTTGTACCTTTGTTTTAAACCCAATTAACTGTAGACATTAATTGCCGTGCAAAAATCTCTCGGGGAAGTTTAACAGATTAACGTTAATTCAGCTTTTATTGAGTTCGCTCTCCAAACATGTTTTCTTGGCATGTTTCCTTTCTTTGAAAGGATATCTATCTATACTTCTAAAAACAACTTTTAAAAATATATAATAAAAAAAATTAATAAGGAAAAAGCAATACTGATAAAATTTTGTTGCTGAATTAAAAATTCAAATTTATATGTACATCATTTTTAGAATTAAAAAAATGCATTCTTTTATTTAAGCATAATTTTTCTTGATATCTAGGCAATAAAGTTTTTTTCACTTAATTGAGTGACTGAAAGTAATTGCGACTTCGGCAGGATGGGCAATGTAGTACCTCATTAGACCTAAAGAATACATGCTGAGCACATATTGCTCCTAATCGAGAAATAATGGTTGGAGGATCTGATAACCATATGTACTTAACTGTGTGGGGTTGTTTTGCATAACATGGAATAAAGAAAGTAATTTTGTAGACACTATATTTTGAACTAAGACAGAATGTCCATTTTTTTTGCAACTTCATGTACCTAATAATAGCAATTCTCTGGAACCCTTTCGACAAGACATGCAAGATATGTTGTCGAAAGGTTTTGCTAAGAACAGTTTTTTCTTTCAAATTTTTCAAAAATAATTTAGTCTATCTGTACATCTTTTAATTATTAAATATTTCAAAGAGAGTAATTCTTAAACACTCGGGAATTCAACTTAATAAAAATAATCGATATCAGCCAGTGAAAAAGAAAAGATAATCTCGGCCTTATCCAAGTTCCCCTGTGATTACATAGTGTAGGGATTACATGGTGAAGTGATTACATAATACATTTTTATTTGTTTAAATTTGTGAATATACAAATTGTACAGTGTTAGTGTTAAAAGTTAAAAAAAGGCATGTTTAAATTAAAAAAGAAGAAAAACATGAAATAGACAGATTGTGCAACTGTAATTACGCTACATAAAATAATATATATCTTATATATCTTATATATCTTATTAAATCTTTACAATCATTCTTTACAATTTTTGCAGTCTGACATACAATTAATTGTAAATAATAAATTACAATAGGATCGAAAGACACTGGCATAAAGATAGCAAATCATTTACAATGTTAGAGTTCTATTGTCAAAAATAAGTGTTTTTATAAGCTTATTTCTCTTTTTTAATCTCATTGTGTAAGTGTAGATATATCATCAAAAAGGAATAATTGTCCGTGATTTTTTTCACATCTTCATGATCTTTGGAACCGCATATTTCATATGTATTTACAAAAAATAATAAATACTACGACACGAGTAGATAAGGTTAATGCACTCACAGCAGAGTATAATGTTAAATATCAACAAATTGTAAGTAATAGTGTGGCAACTAGTGCGTTTCACAGGCTTAGATTTTGGAGGTGAGAAAATGTTGAAATTCCAGTTTAATTTAGGCCAGTTTATTATGACATGGCCGCAGCTCTATCCAATACAAAGGGTTGATTACAAGTGTAACAGCGGGGATTCACAGCGGAAATGAAAATGGTTAATGATGAGAAGCCATTAGACTATCACAATTTTCTCTCACAACAACCTAATTCATTTATCTTGAAAACGATGGATTTGTTTTTAAGTTCTGTGTTAAAACGGCTTATTTTTCCGTTTCCCGTTTCATATCCTGCATATATAAGATTTGTGTGTATGGCAGTTTTGAAATTGGCGGCATCGGATATTTGCATTCTGCCCAGTGGTTCATCTACTTCAAAGTCACAGAGAACACGAAACAAGTTAGAGAAAGAAATCCAAGTTACACTGCCTCACATTTTGTGAACACAATTATTTCAGGAGTGGTTTAAGTGACGACTGGGTATAAAAGTGACTGTTTTCTGATGAATGGAGAAATGAGGAAACCAAGACCAAACATTGAACAATAAAGGTAAATTTGCAATTATATAATTATGTGTATGTTACGATAAAGTGTAATTAAGGTAGTGTCTTCAGATGAATTCTACCCTTAACTACAGTTCATGAGAATTTCGATCCTTGGTCAATGTGGTTGCTTTCTTTATTGTGTGAAATGCTAAACACTTTAGCTTTCATTTTATTTGGAGTAAAACTACCCGCATGCATGTACATGTTATCATTAACCTCTCTGAACCTTTTAAAAATAATGGCGGTAGTAATACCTGTTTTAATTGCATATGTCCTGTCTGAACTCATCTGAATGCAAAATCGTGTTTCATGCAATAGTACATGTATATGATCTGGATTTTATGATATGCACATCATTCTCAAATAAAATCTATCTTGTCTTAGTTTGTCTAAACGTGTGTGTAGACTGAGGGTATATGTACGCGTTCTTTAGATGAATGAAATTTTCATACGGAAAACCAACGGAAAAACTATTTTTCGATTTTACAAAAATTGTGCAAGCAACACTACTCGACTGTGGTGCACATTATGTAATCCGGCATGCCTGAAGAAATAAATGCCCATGAGTTTTGAAAAATTTAAAGTTTGAAAACAATTATATGAGATGATTTACGAGTTTAAAAATTTTATCAATAGGTCAACTATGGATTTGTTCAAAATATGACGGCCATATTTCCTTTGGACATGCTGGGAATGCATTCAGCAAGTGTTCAATGGCATCAGCCTTAAGGAAGGCAAAGAAGTATTGCTTCGGTCAAAGAAAGTAAATGTGATATATGTATTTGAGATCAAACTATTCGACAATAATCAAGAGAGGGACTTGCCTCCTTCACCTTTTTTTCTTCGCGGATATAGACTGGACAATACAGTTTTCAACGTACTTTGAGATATTATTTGTGACATCACCATGCTACAGCATGCGCACTGAACCCCCTTCCCTCGTTGAATACGCCTTGAAATCAGTCAAAAAAACTGTATGTGTTTGTATAGATTCTTTGTTGTTTATTTATAGATTAAATAATAATGTATTTCATCATTAGTATATTGAGATAAAAATGTCCATTGAAAGTTTTTTTTGTTAATAAGATGTAAAATGTATGTTTTTTTCCTGTAAAAAGTTTTTTTTAGAGGAAATGAAGTCTCTGATATTCTGCTGTTTTCTATATAAAATGTTTATTTTCTATCGGCGAATAATGAATGTAAAATCTAGTATATTAAAGATGGTTGCTTTGGCTTTGAAATACTGAACGTACAATGCACCAATGTGAGTTTAGAGAGGAAATTTACTCTGTAAATTTTTGCTATTTTCAAATTGTAATTGTTGTGGTGAATACTGTATCAGTGATGTTCTTTGGGAGGAAATTTACTCCGTAAAATATTGTTATATCAAGGATAGTCGCTTTTGAATTGACTACTGTATGCTAACTGTATCAGTGTCATTTCTGAGAGGAAATTTACCCTGTATATTTTTGCCTTTTTTCAAATTGTAATGTGGTAGTGAACATTATATCAGTGATAGTCTTTGGGAGGAAATTTACTCCGTAAAATCTAGCTGTATAAACGATGGTTGATTTGGCTTTTAAATACTGAATGTACAATGCACCGACGTGAATTTACAGTGGAAATTTACTCTCTAGATTTTTGTTAATAACAAACTGTAATATAAGCAGTGAAATTCTTTGGGAGGAAATTTACTCCGTAAAGTCTTGTTATATAAAGGATAGTCGCATCTGAATTGACTACTGTATGTTAACTATATGAATGTCATTTTGAGAGGAAATTTTCTCTCTAGATTATTGCTATTTCAAATTTTAATGTAGTTGTGTACACTATATCAGTTATATTCTTTGGGAGAAAATTTACTCCGTAAAATCTAGCTGTGTAAACGATGGTTTCTTTGAATTTGAAATACTGAATGTACAACGTACCGACGTGAATTTAGAGAGGAAATTTACTCTGTAGATTTTTGTTATAAACAAACTATAATGATAGTAGTGAACACTGTATCAGTGATATTCTTTGGGAGGAAATTTACGCCGTAACATCTAGCTATGTTCACGATAGTTGATTTGGCATTGAAATACTGAATGTACAATACACCGACGTGAATTTAGAGAGGAAATTTACTCTCTAGATTTTTGTTAATAACAAACTGTAATGTAAGTAGTGAACACTGTATCAGTGAAATTCTTTGGGAGGAAATTGTTTATAAATGTTCTATAAATGATTGTCGCTTTTGAATTGACTACTGTATGTTTACTGTATGAATGTCTTTTTGAGAGGAAATTTCCTCTCTAGATTTTTGCTATTTTCAAATTGTAATGTAGTTGTGTACACCATATCAGTGAAAATTTACTCCGTAAAATCTAGCTGTGTAAACGATGGTTGATTTGAAATACTGAATGTACAATGCAGCGACGTGCATTTTGAGAGGAAATATACTCCGTAGATTTTTTTTTCTATTTTGAAATGTAGTGGTGAACAATGTATCAGTGATATTCTTTGGGAGGAAATTTACTCCGTAAAGTGTAGCTATGTAAACGATGGTTTCTTTGGCTTTGAAATACTGAATGTACAATGCACCGACGTGAATTTAGAGAGGAAATTTACTCTGTAGATTTTTGTTAGAACTAATTTGCAATGTTAGTAGTGAACACTGTATCAGTGAAATTCTTTGGGAGGAAATTTACTCCGTAAAATCTAGCTGTGTAAACGATGGTTGATTTGGCATTGAAATACTGAATGTACAATACACCGACGTGAATGTAGAGAGGAAATTTACTCTCTAGATTTTTGTTTATAACAAACTGTAATGAAAGTAGTGAACACTGTATCTGTGAAAAGCTTTGGGAGGAAATTTACTCCGTAAAATCTAGCAATGTAAACGATGGTTGATTTGGCATTGAAATACTGAATGTACAATGCACCAATGTGCATTTAGAGAGGAAATTTACTCTCTAGATTTTTGCTATTTTCAAATTGTAATTGTTGTAGTGATATTCTTTGGGAGGAAATTTACTCCGTAAAATTTTGTTTAATCATGGATAGTCGCTTTTGAATTGACTACTGAATGTTAACTGTATCAGAGTCATTTTTGAGAGGAAATTTACCCTGTAGATGTTTGTCTTTTTCAAATTGTAATGTGGTAGTGAAAGCTGTTTCAGTGATAGTTTTTGGGAGGAAATTTACTCCATAAAACTAGCTATGTAAACGATGACTTGCGTTCTTTTAACTTTTAGTATTTGCATCAATAAATATCTTGTAAACTGTGTTATTTGTTGAGTTTTGTCAATACCTAAGGGCAAAATGCTTAAAACAGAAAAAAAGATTTTCTGTTTTGATTTTGGAATGCGTTATTGACTTTTTCCTTGGTAAAGCCCAATATGAAGAAGTGTGCATTTAGAGGCAAACACCATAGTGCGGGTATTACTGTCTCATGACAGCATCTAGTTATATTTATTTTTTCAAAGAAACTATATTTATTTTAAAAACTAATATTTTCCAAAATGCAGCATTACCCCGGCCGTGCTTTTTTTTTTTTTTTTTTCAAAAGTTACAAAGTCACTCCAAGTATTTTATAGATTAAATAGGTGTTTGCAAAATAAATAAATTAATTAATTAACTAATAAATCAATTCAAAGAATAATTAGATAATTAATTTTAAAAATTAATAGATAGATATTCATTGAAGAAATGATTTATTAATTTTTCATAGTTATTATAGAGTTATTATAAAAAAACACAATAAGTTTCCTAACTAATTAAAAAAAAATACTACTAAGTGTTTAAAAGAGTGTTCAAAAATTTCTTAGGTAAGTAACTCTGTGTACTAAATTGATAATCCCACATCTTAGGTAACCGTACAGTGCTCTGGGAGTGTGTAAACTTCTTCCTTTTGCTTCAAAGAACATAAACAGGGGCGTACTGGGGCATATACTGGGGTTTACCGTAGTTGTCTGTAGGAAACAGTAGCCATACAGTGGCATACTGTAGGCGTATCGGGGCCTACTGTATGTAACTGTGGCATGCTGGGAATACATACAGTGGCATACAGAGATTTACTGTATATACAGAGCTAGCATACCGTAGCATACTGTAGATATACCGTAGATTACTGTGAAAATGCTGTAGGATACAGAGAAAGACAGTGGATTTTCATACGGACAGGGGTTTTAAAAGCCAGTAGTGTGACCAACTAAAAGTTCATTTATCAACTCTTCAACATTGTTGTTCATTTCTTAAGAAAACGACAACCAACCTACCCTCAATTCCCGGCCTTCACCTGCCAGTGCCCGTAACACCATATCTATGATGACCACTAGAAAGGTTTTCTTATGTACATGTGTTATCAATTCTGTATCTCCGTACATTATACACGTTTAAATGTCCAAGTAATCCGTGAACTGTAGAAGTAGTTGCTTCTCCTAAAAGTCCATTCGTAGATTTCAGAATACTCAAATAAAGGAAATAGGGATAACCATCATGGATTTAAACAACAGTGACCTCTATTCACTTATATTGTGTTGTGTTTGATTACATTTCCTGGGGGTAAATGCCATGTACTTTATAGAAATAATCAATTAAAGAAGCTTAATATTAACACCTTTAAAAAGTATTTTTTCTCAATGTCCAAAAACATTTTGAGAGGGTCGTTAATGAAGCAGCACTCTCTGTTAGTGTTAATACATTTCAAAACAAGGCCCCTATTTACAGGTTGGTCACAAAAGTCAATTGAAATTCAAAATAAGAATATATGTGTATTACGAAATATTAGGATACAAATCTATTGCAGTAGACTAAGAGCAGGGCAAAAGTGAACAAGACACTAAGCTTCTTTTCATTATTATGCAAATCCCAATCCTAATCCGCTAATCAAATGAGGTGAATAAGTAAAAATATATAAACCTTTCCAGGCATATACAAGAGTTGAAAGTAGTGAATATTTCCCAAATATTTAGCTTAATGATTGATGTAAATGTTATTTATTTCATTCCTTTAGATTTGTGACAGTGGTAGTCCAAACATTTTCGGAAAGAGAACAACTGAACGTTGTCTGAGATGTTGCAATTCAGATCTATGTAACCTAGAATGTATGCCTTATGATTATTGCTGACTTTAATTCATATTTCTTTGGAAAGATTTTATCGACGATTGCTCTTTATGAATTTGCAAATGATTATCAATGTACCAGTAAATCTCACTGTGATTACAATGATTAATTTTATGCCGTTAATTAATTATATTTATTTTTTCAAAGAAACTATATTTATTTTAAAAACTAATATTTTCCAAAATGCAGCATTACCCCGGCCGTGCTTTTTTTTTTTTTTTTCAAAAGTTACAAAGTCACTCCAAGTATTTTATAGATTAAATAGGTGTTTGCAAAATAAATAAATTAATTAATTAACTAATAAATCAATTCAAAGAATAATTAGATAATTAATTTTAAAAATTAATAGATAGATATTCATTGAAGAAATGATTTATTAATTTTTCATAGTTATTATAGAGTTATTATAAAAAAACACAATAAGTTTCCTAACTAATTAAAAAAAAATACTACTAAGTGTTTAAAAGAGTGTTCAAAAATTTCTTAGGTAAGTAACTCTGTGTACTAAATTGATAATCCCACATCTTAGGTAACCGTACAGTGCTCTGGGAGTGTGTAAACTTCTTCCTTTTGCTTCAAAGAACATAAACAGGGGCGTACTGGGGCATATACTGGGGTTTACCGTAGTTGTCTGTAGGAAACAGTAGCCATACAGTGGCATACTGTAGGCGTATCGGGGCCTACTGTATGTAACTGTGGCATGCTGGGAATACATACAGTGGCATACAGAGATTTACTGTATATACAGAGCTAGCATACCGTAGCATACTGTAGATATACCGTAGATTACTGTGAAAATGCTGTAGGATACAGAGAAAGACAGTGGATTTTCATACGGACAGGGGTTTTAAAAGCCAGTAGTGTGACCAACTAAAAGTTCATTTATCAACTCTTCAACATTGTTGTTCATTTCTTAAGAAAACGACAACCAACCTACCCTCAATTCCCGGCCTTCACCTGCCAGTGCCCGTAACACCATATCTATGATGACCACTAGAAAGGTTTTCTTATGTACATGTGTTATCAATTCTGTATCTCCGTACATTATACACGTTTAAATGTCCAAGTAATCCGTGAACTGTAGAAGTAGTTGCTTCTCCTAAAAGTCCATTCGTAGATTTCAGAATACTCAAATAAAGGAAATAGGGATAACCATCATGGATTTAAACAACAGTGACCTCTATTCACTTATATTGTGTTGTGTTTGATTACATTTCCTGGGGGTAAATGCCATGTACTTTATAGAAATAATCAATTAAAGAAGCTTAATATTAACACCTTTAAAAAGTATTTTTTCTCAATGTCCAAAAACATTTTGAGAGGGTCGTTAATGAAGCAGCACTCTCTGTTAGTGTTAATACATTTCAAAACAAGGCCCCTATTTACAGGTTGGTCACAAAAGTCAATTGAAATTCAAAATAAGAATATATGTGTATTACGAAATATTAGGATACAAATCTATTGCAGTAGACTAAGAGCAGGGCAAAAGTGAACAAGACACTAAGCTTCTTTTCATTATTATGCAAATCCCAATCCTAATCCGCTAATCAAATGAGGTGAATAAGTAAAAATATATAAACCTTTCCAGGCATATACAAGAGTTGAAAGTAGTGAATATTTCCCAAATATTTAGCTTAATGATTGATGTAAATGTTATTTATTTCATTCCTTTAGATTTGTGACAGTGGTAGTCCAAACATTTTCGGAAAGAGAACAACTGAACGTTGTCTGAGATGTTGCAATTCAGATCTATGTAACCTAGAATGTATGCCTTATGATTATTGCTGACTTTAATTCATATTTCTTTGGAAAGATTTTATCGACGATTGCTCTTTATGAATTTGCAAATGATTATCAATGTACCAGTAAATCTCACTGTGATTACAATGATTAATTTTATGCCGTTAATTAATTATATTTATTTTTTCAAAGAAACTATATTTATTTTAAAAACTAATATTTTCCAAAATGCAGCATTACCCCGGCCGTGCTTTTTTTTTTTTTTTTTTTTCAAAAGTTACAAAGTCACTCCAAGTATTTTATAGATTAAATAGGTGTTTGCAAAATAAATAAATTAATTAATTAACTAATAAATCAATTCAAAGAATAATTAGATAATTAATTTTAAAAATTAATAGATAGATATTCATTGAAGAAATGATTTATTAATTTTTCATAGTTATTATAGAGTTATTATAAAAAAACACAATAAGTTTCCTAACTAATTAAAAAAAAATACTACTAAGTGTTTAAAAGAGTGTTCAAAAATTTCTTAGGTAAGTAACTCTGTGTACTAAATTGATAATCCCACATCTTAGGTAACCGTACAGTGCTCTGGGAGTGTGTAAACTTCTTCCTTTTGCTTCAAAGAACATAAACAGGGGCGTACTGGGGCATATACTGGGGTTTACCGTAGTTGTCTGTAGGAAACAGTAGCCATACAGTGGCATACTGTAGGCGTATCGGGGCCTACTGTATGTAACTGTGGCATGCTGGGAATACATACAGTGGCATACAGAGATTTACTGTATATACAGAGCTAGCATACCGTAGCATACTGTAGATATACCGTAGATTACTGTGAAAATGCTGTAGGATACAGAGAAAGACAGTGGATTTTCATACGGACAGGGGTTTTAAAAGCCAGTAGTGTGACCAACTAAAAGTTCATTTATCAACTCTTCAACATTGTTGTTCATTTCTTAAGAAAACGACAACCAACCTACCCTCAATTCCCGGCCTTCACCTGCCAGTGCCCGTAACACCATATCTATGATGACCACTAGAAAGGTTTTCTTATGTACATGTGTTATCAATTCTGTATCTCCGTACATTATACACGTTTAAATGTCCAAGTAATCCGTGAACTGTAGAAGTAGTTGCTTCTCCTAAAAGTCCATTCGTAGATTTCAGAATACTCAAATAAAGGAAATAGGGATAACCATCATGGATTTAAACAACAGTGACCTCTATTCACTTATATTGTGTTGTGTTTGATTACATTTCCTGGGGGTAAATGCCATGTACTTTATAGAAATAATCAATTAAAGAAGCTTAATATTAACACCTTTAAAAAGTATTTTTTCTCAATGTCCAAAAACATTTTGAGAGGGTCGTTAATGAAGCAGCACTCTCTGTTAGTGTTAATACATTTCAAAACAAGGCCCCTATTTACAGGTTGGTCACAAAAGTCAATTGAAATTCAAAATAAGAATATATGTGTATTACGAAATATTAGGATACAAATCTATTGCAGTAGACTAAGAGCAGGGCAAAAGTGAACAAGACACTAAGCTTCTTTTCATTATTATGCAAATCCCAATCCTAATCCGCTAATCAAATGAGGTGAATAAGTAAAAATATATAAACCTTTCCAGGCATATACAAGAGTTGAAAGTAGTGAATATTTCCCAAATATTTAGCTTAATGATTGATGTAAATGTTATTTATTTCATTCCTTTAGATTTGTGACAGTGGTAGTCCAAACATTTTCGGAAAGAGAACAACTGAACGTTGTCTGAGATGTTGCAATTCAGATCTATGTAACCTAGAATGTATGCCTTATGATTATTGCTGACTTTAATTCATATTTCTTTGGAAAGATTTTATCGACGATTGCTCTTTATGAATTTGCAAATGATTATCAATGTACCAGTAAATCTCACTGTAACAAAAATATAGGTAATTATTCACCATCAACGACACGAACGAAAACTCTTGCAACGACTACTGCAACAATTCCTTCAACAACGTCTACAGCAACTACTAATAAAACAACTACTACTACAACGACTACTACAACAGCGACTACTATAAAAACAACTACGACAGCACTCAAATGTATACTTATAAATTATATAGTTACCGTACAAATTACTTCCGTAATTATACATGTATAAACTACTACCGCAGTTTTATAGTTAGCGTACAAACTTCTATCGTATTCACATAATTACCGTACAAACTATTACAGTATCCGTAGTTATATAGTTACCATACAAACTAATATCGTAGTTATATAGTTGCCGTTCAAATTCAATTAATCTTTAATTCAAACTTAATTATGTATCTTAATATCCTTGACAAGTAAAAAATATGCGAATACTGTTGGAGGGGTATGTATTAACGATATAACTAAATCTGGATGTCTTTATTATAATGTAAATCTTAATATAGACTCTTAACTTGCACCTTTAATTTCGTGGATAGACTTAACAACTAAAACCAGGAATGTTGCTGTTCCAAAATTAATGATGTAACCACAGTATTATCAGAGGCAAACCGTGTGTTAGATTTGGTATTAATATTGTTAAGTATATATGTAGGGATCACAACTGCAATTTGTACTGGAATGGGTTAACTGACAAATTATTTCGGAACGTGTGCAAAGAGAATCCCTCCCTCTTCTCGGTACATCCATTTTTAGTATGTAAAGAAAGAAAAAAAAATTCCTTCAATAGCGTTTTTTTCATGATAGCATTTCAATTCCTCTGTGTCGATAAGTCAGTGATCTAATATTATAGATTTATTGCATGATAGTGAGGGAAATATGAAGACTTATTCAGCCAAGAAAAATCATATTCCCCAAGGGCTCTGCCCGAGGGGAATATGATATTTCTTGGTTGAAGAAATCTTCATGTTTCCCTCACTATCATGCAATGAATTGTTTATTATACCGAAACAAGCAAAACCTTTGAAATAAATAAAAACTTTCAAATTTGCACCGCTCTCAAATTCGCTTTCATTTTTTACGTAAAGTAACTACAAAACCCCTTGTTTAACACATTATCATCAATTTTTTGACGTAAACCAGGCCATTGTGACGTCTACTTCTCTCGTGAGTTTTCAGTCAACGAACGGGAATTATATTGCGAGAAAATACATTAGGTGTTCCGAAGAGGTGGAATATGATGAAAAGCGTGCCGACGGCCGGGAAATATGAAGTTTTACGGCCCAATCACGTGATAACTTAGAACCAATCAGATATCGCGTTGCTTCGAATATTTATAATGAGGTATAATAATATGTTTTAGATTCGTTTCCATTCGATTGCTGGGAAATCCTACATAATGGATATAATATAACGGGCGTATACCAGATTTATCCCTGGGGATCTAGTGGAAAGTCCATAGACGTACTCTGTAACATGGATGTGGACCCAAAAGGATGGACGGTACAGAAGATCTTAACTTGCCTTTTCGCCAACTTTGCTGTTCATATTCAGATAAGCAAAAATTCACTATTGCTGTATCTCAGTTTAGATAGAAAATTGACTTACATGTATATACCTGCACACAGATAAAATTTCATGGAATACACAGCATCATGCAGTTGCCCTCTTTTATCTTTCAAAACGTACATTTTTACATATTGACGAGTTTCAGAAATACGACGTTATTTCTTCATGATATTTTTTCTGTCATAGGTATTTCAATGGCGTCATCCCTTATCTGTGAATTTTTCTAGAGATTGGGAGGAATATAAAAACGGGTTTGGTGATGTACATGGTGAATTCTGGTTAGGTAAGTTTAAGAATGATTGGTGTACTGCTGATCAATTGATTAAGTTGATTTGCAGAGCCATGACATTCATACAAGTTTTCCTTATTAAAACTACTTGGTGCGCTTCTTTTTCTTTCGATGTTAGCCATACTGAAACCATAAAGTAGAAGAATAGCAGAACTCGAACTCGAAACTGCATAAACTTGTATTTTATATCAATAAAAGAATTTAAGTGAAATTGAAATTTAATGCTATTGTATGCTCTTTCAGCAAAACTTTCAGCACCAACCAAACACAACGGACTAACTCTCAGCATTTTGAGAGTAGAGGAAAGAAACATCTTTTAATTGTATCAATTTTTATCTTCAAAAACAAAAGTATGCCCTTGTATTATCCTCATTTCCTACATTCAGCTTAACAATTCTATCTTTATACAAGTCACGTGACAAACAGCTGATACATGAGATATAATGGGTACTGTGTACGGCTCAGCCCTATCCATTACGGATAGCTATATTACATTTTCTACAGTTATTCGATTACTTTGTTACAATTTTGAAAAGAAGTAATACATATTAAAAAGGTGCTTATATCTTATTTTCCATATTGGTCCTTAACTCCGCTGAGTCCTCATCAATGTATTACATGTAAATGAACTCAATACAATTTCAATATTTTTCCTTATATTTCAACCAATTCAAAGGAAACATGAGTAACATTAATAAACCCACCCCATGCAATACGTAAACGCACAGGTTAGAACTCAGTTCCTGTAAATGCATTGAATAATTGCTTTAAACAAAAATATTGAAATAAAAAGATAAATATAAAATATTCAAATCAATCAAATCAAAACAAAAGTCAAAATTAATTAAATTGAGGTAAATTATTGACAAATAAGTAGATGAAACAAGAATATCAGCAGTCTCGTTTAAAGCCACAATTTCGTAAGTTCTTTGGTCGACACAATGACCTAAATGTCAGCAGGTACAATCTATATTTCAGTCAACTGCTGACTGAAATTTTTAATACTAATTGTTTTCGCCATTATTTATATTATACATTAATTGTGTTCGAGGACAACATGCTTTTTGTCGAACCCAAGGACCAAACGGTCTGCCTGAGGCCGTTAGTCTGAAGGCAGACAGTTTGATTCGAGACAAAACGCATTTTGCTCGAGAACTAAGTCAACGAACGTTCTGTTATACCTTTGATTTCAATTTATTATACCTTTTAATTTTTTACATAAAAGTATTTTGAACTGTCTTTCGTAATGAAACATAAAGTCTGTCACTGTTGTACACCAACGAATGAAAATTAGATTTTGTAGGTTTAGAAAGAATGTTCTTTCGTTAAACTTATATTGTCTTCCTGACCTGGTTAAAAGAGATAATTTGTTGCATGTATTTTCACTGTAATGAGAATAACACCGGCAATTATTTAAATTCAATGCATTGAGAACAAATATTCCAGAGAGCTCCGAATGTCAATATTACCTGTAAATCAAAAGCGATTAAAACGTTGAGAAAATTATTTGAAATTTCGTCTGAATATGGATTGTGTTGAGTGTAAAATACATATTATACAGATTAAAAAACATTTTGCTGTTTGAATTGTTTGATTTTGTTGTAATTTATAGTGCAACACTTCGTATGCATCAAAATCATTTTGCTGTGGATTTGATTTGCTATATTGCAACTATCTTGACGTACTTCAACTATGGTAGGGATTTTCCCGAGAAACATTTGAATTTTCCAACTAGGGTTCCTTGAATTGCATACATGTACAGATGGATCATCAGTTTTGGTATTTTATGGGACAATATTGCCAATGTTTATTTTATGTTTTTTGAAATTTCTAGGTAACTCCTGGATTCTACAGATTTTTTTGATAAAATATTTCGTTTATTAAAAGTTTTATTGATAAAACACGCAGAATTGATTTAATGAAGGATAGAAACCCTTTGATATGATGGGCAATATATGAACATTACTTACATGAATACACGATACAAATATTGTTCTTTTTATTCTAAAGGAAATGAGATCCTTCATCGTTTGACAACACCACACAGAACGCTATTTCATATTGGTGTATCAAGCGTTAATGGGAGTTCGTGGTATGAAAGATGTGACAACATGAAAATAGCATCCGAACTTCAAAAATACACCATTACATTGGGAAAAGCCTCTGGAACGGCTGGTAATCAAACAACTACTTTTAAAGACCATTTTAACTCTAAACCAATTATTATTTGCAAAAAAAAGGAAATAAATGTCATTTTAAATTCCATTCCCTGACGATTTCCATCGCTTACTAAGAAATATTCTACGAAAAAGAGTATTACTATAAAATAATTCACGTTGATATGTACCATATGAATGAAAAGATTAGCGAGACACACATTTAGCAATCTGTCCTTAAAAATTAGTATTTAATCTCATAGAGAAGTAGTTAAAGCGAAATTTTAATAGCACATGAAAAAGAATAACATCATTTAAAATTGTGAATTTATTTTATTTTACCTATCTCAACATTCTCGCCAAGACTGCCAAAATTAAACCCTCACTAAAATCTCTGCATATTCATTATTTATTAATAAAAGAAGGCGCATTAAATTCACAACTGTTTTAAACTTGCAGACAGAAAATGGTTCACAGTAACTGATATCCGATTTTTTCTTCATTCCTGTCCATTTATAAATATATATAAATCCTTATTATTTGTTTAATTTGTAAATTCGCAAGAATGTATCTGCGCATTGAATTCACTTATATTTCTCACTTACGAATATAGTTAATTTACAGTATACAGTTTAAGTGTATCATTGAGGGAGTTAGCAAGATTCCAGTTTCCCAAGACCAGGACTATTTCCCAAGGCGCAGCGCGAGGTCGAGGGGAAGGAATCTTGCTAACTCCCTCAATGATATACTATAACTGATTTATTGTACCGATACAAATTTAAATTGTAAAAATCGCCTTTAAAAAAAATAATCATTTACAGATTCACTAATCATTATTAGTCGCAAATACCAAATTAGAAGACTAATAGAATCATTCATTACTACGAGTGTGGGATAGTGAAATTCCACCAAGGGGACAGGATTTACGGTCTAGGACGAGGCTTTAGACAGTGAATCTTGTCCCCGAGGTTGAATTTCACTTTCCCACACGAGTATGTAACGAGTGTAATGAATGA